>NW_026277498.1:0-30224 GCF_023373465.1 Oncorhynchus keta | reverse complement strand
ATGGTCTGGCATAGTACAATAGAGATATAGAGACAGTAGATCTAGCTGGTCTGTCATAATATAATAGAGACAGTGTATCTACCAGGTCTGTCATAATATAACAGAGACAGTAGATCTAGCTGGTCTGTCATATTATAATAGAGACAGGAGATCTAGCTGGTCAGTCATAATATAATAGAGATAGTAGATCTACCTGGTCTGTCATAATACAATAGAGACAGTAGATCTACCTGGTCTGACATAATATAATAGAGACAGTAGATCTAGCTGGTCTGTCATATTATAATAGAGACAGTAGATCTACCTGGTCTGTCATAGTATAATAGAGACAGTAGATCTAGATGGTCTGTCATAGTACAATAGAGACAGTAGATCTACCTGGTCTGTCATAGTATAATAGAAACAGTAGATCTAGCTGGTCTGTCATAATACAATAGAGACAGTAGATCTACCTGGTCTGTCATAGTATAATAGAAACAGTAGATCTAGCTGGTCTGTCATAATACAACAGAGACAGTAGATCTAGCTGGTCTGTCATAATATAATAGAGACAGTAGATCTACCTGGTCTGTCATAGTATAATAGAGACAGTAGATCTAGATGGTCTGGCATAGTACAATAGAGATATAGAGACAGTAGATCTAGCTGGTCTGTCATAATATCATAGAGACAGTGTATCTACCAGGTCTGTCATAATATAACAGAGACAGTAGATCTAGCTGGTCTGTCATATTATAATAGAGACAGGAGATCTAGCTGGTCAGTCATAATATAATAGAGATAGTAGATCTACCTGGTCTGTCATAATACAATAGAGACAGTAGATCTACCTGGTCTGACATAATATAATAGAGACAGTAGATCTAGCTGGTCTGTCATATTATAATAGAGACAGTAGATCTACCTGGTCTGTCATAGTATAATAGAGACAGTAGATCTAGATGGTCTGTCATAGTACAATAGAGACATAGAGACAGTAGATCTAGCTGGTCTGTCATAATATAATAGAGACAGTAGATCAAGCTGGTCTGTCATAATATAATAGAGACAGTAGATCGAGCTGGTCTGTCATAATACAATAGAGACAGTAGATCTACCTGGTCTGTCATAGTATAATAGAAACAGTAGATCTAGCTGGTCTGTCATAATACAATAGAGACAGTAGATCTAGCTGGTCTGTCATAATATAATAGAGACAGTAGATCTACCTGGTCTGTCATAGTATAATAGAGACAGTAGATCTAGATGGTCTGGCATAGTACAATAGAGATATAGAAACAGTAGATCTAGCTGGTCTGTCATAATACAATAGAGACAGTAGATCTACCTGGTCTGTCATAGTATAATAGAAACAGTAGATCTAGCTGGTCTGTCATAATACAATAGAGACAGTAGATCTAGCTGGTCTGTCATAATATAATAGAGACAGTAGATCTACCTGGTCTGTCATAGTATAATAGAGACAGTAGATCTAGATGGTCTGGCATAGTACAATAGAGACAGTAGATCTAGCTGGTCAGTCATAATATAATAGAGATAGTAGATCTACCTGGTCTGTCATAATACAATAGAGACAGTAGATCTACCTGGTCTGTCATAATATAATAGACACAGTAGATCTAGCTGGTCTGTCATATTATAATAGAGACAGTAGATCTACCTGGTCTGTCATAGTATAATAGAAACAGTAGATCTAGCTGGTCTGTCATAATACAATAGAGACAGTAGATCTACCTGGTCTGTCATAGTATAATAGAAACAGTAGATCTAGCTGGTCTGTCATAATACAATAGAGACAGTAGATCTAGCTGGTCTGTCATAATATAATAGAGACAGTAGATCTACCTGGTCTGTCATAGTATAATAGAGACAGTAGATCTAGATGGTCTGGCATAGTACAATAGAGATATAGAGACAGTAGATCTAGCTGGTCTGTCATAATATAATAGAGACAGTGTATCTACCAGGTCTGTCATAATATAACAGAGACAGTAGATCTAGCTGGTCTGTCATAATATAACAGAGACAGTAGATCTAGCTGGTCTGTCATATTATAATAGAGACAGGAGATCTAGCTGGTCAGTCATAATATAATAGAGATAGTAGATCTACCTGGTCTGTCATAATACAATAGAGACAGTAGATCTACCTGGTCTGACATAATATAATAGAGACAGTAGATCTAGCTGGTCTGTCATATTATAATAGAGACAGTAGATCTACCTGGTCTGTCATAGTATAATAGAGACAGTAGATCTAGATGGTCTGTCATAGTACAATAGAGATATAGAGACAGTAGATCTAGCTGGTCTGTCATAATATAATAGAGACAGTAGATCAAGCTGGTCTGTCATAATATAATAGAGACAGTGGATCTAGCTGGTCTGTCATAATACAATAGAGACAGTAGATCTACCCGGTCTGTCATAGTATAACAGAGACAGTAGATCTAGCTGGTCTGTCATAATATAACAGAGACAGTAGATTTACCCGGTATGTCAAAATATAATAGAGACAGTAGATCTAGCTGGTCTGTCATAATATAATAGAGACAGTAGATCTACCTGGTCTGTCATAGTATAATAGAAACAGTAGATCTAGCTGGTCTGTCATAATACAATAGAGACAGTAGATCTACCTGGTCTGTCATTGTATAATAGAGACAGTAGATCTAGATGGTCTGTCATAGTACAATAGAGATATAGAGACAGTAGATCTAGCTGGTCTGTCATATTATACTAGAGACAGTAGATCTAGCTGGTCTGTCATAATATAATAGAGACAGTGGATCTAGCTGGTCTGTCATAATACAATAGAGACAGTAGATCTACCCGGTCTGTCATAGTATAATAGAAACAGTAGATCTAGCTGGTCTGTCATAATACAATAGAGACAGTAGATCTAGCTGGTCTGTCATAATATAATAGAGACAGTAGATCTACCTGCTCTGTCATAATATAATAGAGACAGTATATCTACCTGGTCTGTCATTTTATAATAGAGACAGTAGATCTAGCTGGTCTGTCATAATATAATAGAGACAGTAGATCTAGCTGGTCTGTTATAATATAATAGAGACAGTAGATCTAGCTGGTCTGTCATAATACAATAGAGACAGTAGATCTAGCTGGTCTGTCATAATACAATAGAGACAGTAGATTTAGCTGCTCTGTCATACCATAATAGAGACATAGAGACAGTAGATTTAGCTGGTCTGTCATAATATAATAGAGACAGTATATCTACCTGGTCTGTCATTTTATAATAGAGACAATAGATCTAGCTGGTCTGTCATAATATAATAGAGACAGTAGATCTAGCTGGTCTGTCATAATATAATAGAGATAGTAGATCTAGCTGGTCTGTCATAGTATAATAGGGACAGTAGATCTACCTGGTCTGTCATAATACAATAGAGACAGTAGATTTAGCTGCTCTGTCATACCATAATAGAGACATAGAGACAGTAGATTGAGCTGGTCTGTCATAATATAATAGAGACAGTATATCTACCTGGTCTGTCATTTTATAATAGAGACAATAGATCTAGCTGGTCTGTCATAATATAATAGAGACAATAGATCTAGCTGGTCTGTCATAATATAATAGAGACAGTAGATCTAGCTGGTCTGTCATAATACAGAAGAGACAGTAGATCTAGCTGGTCTGTCATAATATAATAGACACAGTAGATCTAGCTGGTCTGTTATAATATAATAGAGACAGTAGATCTAGCTGGTCTGTCATAATACAATAGAGACAGTAGATCTACCTGGTCTGTCATAATATAATAGAGACAGTATATCTACCTGGTCTGTCATAATATAATAGAGACAGTATATCGACCTGGTCTGTCATAATATAATAGAGACAGTATATCGACCTGGTCTGTCATAATACAGAAGAGACAGTAGATCTAGCTGGTCTGTCATAATGTAATAGACACAGTAGATCTAGCTGGTCTGTTATAATATAATAGAGACAGTAGATCTAGCTGGTCTGTCATAATACAATAGAGACAGTAGATCTAGCTGGTCTGTCATAATACAATAGAGACAGTAGATTTAGCTGGTCTGTCATAATATAATAGAGACAGTAGATTTAGCTGGTCTGTCATAATATAATAGAGACAGTATATCTACCTGGTCTGTCATTTTATAATAGAGACAGTAGATCTAGCTGGTATGTCATAATATAATAGAGACAGTAGATCTAGCTGGTCTGTCATAATATAATAGAGACAGTATATCTACCTGGTCTGTCATTTTATAATTGAGACAGTAGATCTACCTGGTCTGTCAAAATATAATAGAGAAAGTAGATTTAGTTGGTCTGTCATAATATAATAGAGACACTAGATCTAGCTGGTCTGTCATAATATAATAGAGACAGTATATCTACCTGGTCTGTCATAATATAATAGAGACAGTATATCGACCTGGTCTGTCATAATATAATAGAGACAGTATATCGACCTGGTCTGTCATAATACAGAAGAGACAGTAGATCGAGCTGGTCTGTCATAATATAATAGACACAGTAGATCTAGCTGGTCTGTTATAATATAATAGAGACAGTAGATCTAGCTGGTCTGTCATAATACAATAGAGACAGTAGATCTAGCTGGTCTGTCATAATACAATAGAGACAGTAGATTTAGCTGCTCTGTCATACCATAATAGAGACATAGAGACAGTAGATTTAGCTGGTCTGTCATAATATAATAGAGACAGTATATCTACCTGGTCTGTCATTTTATAATAGAGACAATAGATCTAGCTGGTCTGTCATAATATAATAGAGACAGTAGATCTAGCTGGTCTGTCATAATATAATAGAGACAGTAGATCTAGCTGGTCTGTCATAGTATAATAGGGACAGTAGATCTACCTGGTCTGTCAAAATATAATAGAGACAGTAGATCTAGCTGGTCTGTCATAATATAATAGAGACAGTAGATCTACCTGGTCTGTCAAAATATAATAGAGACAGTAGATCTAGCTGGTCTGTGATAATACAATAGAGACAGTAGATCTAGCTGGTCTGTCATAATATAATAGAGACAGTAGATCTAGCTGGTCTGTCATAATACAATAGAGACAGTAGATCTAGATGGTCTGTCATAATACAATAGAGACAGTAGATTTAGCTGGTCTGTCATAATATAATAGAGACAGTATATCTAGCTGGTCTGTCATTTTATAATAGAGACAGTATATCTAGCTGGTCTGTCATAATATAATAGAGACAGTAGATCTAGCTGGTCTGTCATAATATAATAGAGACAGTATATCTACCTGGTCTGTCATTTTATAATAGAGACAGTAGATCTAGCTGGTCTGTCATAATATAATAGAGACAGTAGATCTAGCTGGTCTGTTATAATATAATAGAGACAGTAGATCTAGCTGGTCTGTCATAATACAATAGAGACAGTAGATCTAGCTGGTCTGTCATAATACAATAGAGACAGTAGATTTAGCTGCTCTGTCATACCATAATAGAGACATAGAGACAGTAGATTTAGCTGGTCTGTCATAATATAATAGAGACAGTATATCTACCTGGTCTGTCATTTTATAATAGAGACAATAGATCTAGCTGGTCTGTCATAATATAATAGAGACAGTAGATCTAGCTGGTCTGTCATAATATAATAGAGACAGTAGATCTAGCTGGTCTGTCATAGTATAATAGGGACAGTAGATCTACCTGGTCTGTCATAATACAATAGAGACAGTAGATTTAGCTGCTCTGTCATACCATAATAGAGACATAGAGACAGTAGATTTAGCTGGTCTGTCATAATATAATAGAGACAGTATATCTACCTGGTCTGTCATTTTATAATAGAGACAATAGATCTAGCTGGTCTGTCATAATATAATAGAGACAATAGATCTAGCTGGTCTGTCATAATATAATAGAGACAGTAGATCTAGCTGGTCTGTCATAATACAGAAGAGACAGTAGATCTAGCTGGTCTGTCATAATATAATAGACACAGTAGATCTAGCTGGTCTGTTATAATATAATAGAGACAGTAGATCTAGCTGGTCTGTCATAATACAATAGAGACAGTAGATCTACCTGGTCTGTCATAATATAATAGAGACAGTATATCTACCTGGTCTGTCATAATATAATAGAGACAGTATATCGACCTGGTCTGTCATAATATAATAGAGACAGTATATCGACCTGGTCTGTCATAATACAGAAGAGACAGTAGATCGAGCTGGTCTGTCATAATATAATAGACACAGTAGATCTAGCTGGTCTGTTATAATATAATAGAGACAGTAGATCTAGCTGGTCTGTCATAATACAATAGAGACAGTAGATTTAGCTGCTCTGTCATACCATAATAGAGACATAGAGACAGTAGATTTAGCTGGTCTGTCATAATATAATAGAGACAGTATATCTACCTGGTCTGTCATTTTATAATAGAGACAGTAGATCTAGCTGGTCTGTCATAATATAATAGAGACAGTAGATCTAGCTGGTCTGTCATAATATAATAGAGACAGTAGATCTAGCTGGTCTGTCATAGTATAATAGGGACAGTAGATCTACCTGGTCTGTCAAAATATAATAGAGACAGTAGATCTAGCTGGTCTGTGATAATACAATAGAGACAGTAGATCTAGCTGGTCTGTCATAATATAATAGAGACAGTAGATCTAGCTGGTCTGTCATAATACAATAGAGACAGTAGATCTAGATGGTCTGTCATAATACAATAGAGACAGTAGATTTAGCTGGTCTGTCATAATATAATAGAGACATTATATCTACCTGGTCTGTCATTTTATAATAGAGACAGTAGATCTAGCTGGTCTGTCATAATACAGAAGAGACAGTAGATCTAGCTGGTCTGTCATAATATAATAGACACAGTAGATCTAGCTGGTCTGTTATAATATAATAGAGACAGTAGATCTAGCTGGTCTGTCATAATACAATAGAGACAGTAGATCTACCTGGTCTGTCATAATATAGTAGAGACAGTATATCTACCTGGTCTGTCATAATATAATAGAGACAGTATATCGACCTGGTCTGTCATAATATAATAGAGACAGTATATCGACCTGGTCTGTCATAATACAGAAGAGACAGTAGATCGAGCTGGTCTGTCATAATATAATAGACACAGTAGATCTAGCTGGTCTGTTATAATATAATAGAGACAGTAGATCTAGCTGGTCTGTCATAATACAATAGAGACAGTAGATCTAGCTGGTCTGTCATAATACAATAGAGACAGTAGATTTAGCTGCTCTGTCATACCATAATAGAGACATAGAGACAGTAGATTTAGCTGGTCTGTCATAATATAATAGAGACAGTATATCTACCTGGTCTGTCATTTTATAATAGAGACAATAGATCTAGCTGGTCTGTCATAATATAATAGAGACAGTAGATCTAGCTGGTCTGTCATAATATAATAGAGACAGTAGATCTAGCTGGTCTGTCATAGTATAATAGGGACAGTAGATCTACCTGGTCTGTCATAATACAATAGAGACAGTAGATTTAGCTGCTCTGTCATACCATAATAGAGACATAGAGACAGTAGATTTAGCTGGTCTGTCATAATATAATAGAGACAGTATATCTACCTGGTCTGTCATTTTATAATAGAGACAATAGATCTAGCTGGTCTGTCATAATATAATAGAGACAATAGATCTAGCTGGTCTGTCATAATATAATAGAGACAGTAGATCTAGCTGGTCTGTCATAATACAGAAGAGACAGTAGATCTAGCTGGTCTGTCATAATATAATAGACACAGTAGATCTAGCTGGTCTGTTATAATATAATAGAGACAGTAGATCTAGCTGGTCTGTCATAATACAATAGAGACAGTAGATCTACCTGGTCTGTCATAATATAATAGAGACAGTATATCTACCTGGTCTGTCATAATATAATAGAGACAGTATATCGACCTGGTCTGTCATAATATAATAGAGACAGTATATCGACCTGGTCTGTCATAATACAGAAGAGACAGTAGATCTAGCTGGTCTGTCATAATATAATAGACACAGTAGATCTAGCTGGTCTGTTATAATATAATAGAGACAGTAGATCTAGCTGGTCTGTCATAATACAATAGAGACAGTAGATTTAGCTGCTCTGTCATACCATAATAGAGACATAGAGACAGTAGATTTAGCTGGTCTGTCATAATATAATAGAGACAGTATATCTACCTGGTCTGTCATTTTATAATAGAGACAGTAGATCTAGCTGGTCTGTCATAATATAATAGAGACAGTAGATCTAGCTGGTCTGTCATAATATAATAGAGACAGTAGATCTAGCTGGTCTGTCATAGTATAATAGGGACAGTAGATCTACCTGGTCTGTCAAAATATAATAGAGACAGCAGATCTAGCTAGTCTGTCATAATACAATAGAGACAGTAGATCTACCTGGTCTGTCATAATATAATATAGTAAGTTGATCTAGCTGGTCTGTCATGATACAATAGAGACAGTAGATCTAGCTGGTCTGTCATAATACAATAGAGACAGTAGATCTAGCTGGTCTGTCATAATAGAATAGAGACAATATATCTACCTGGTCTGTCATTTTATAATAGAGACAGTAGATCTAGCTGGTCTGTCATAATACAGAAGAGACAGTAGATCTAGCTGGTCTGTCATAATATAATAGACACAGTAGATCTAGCTGGTCTGTTATAATATAATAGAGACAGTAGATCTAGCTGGTCTGTCATAATACAATAGAGACAGTAGATCTACCTGGTCTGTCATAATATAATAGAGACAGTATATCTACCTGGTCTGTCATAATATAATAGAGACAGTATATCGACCTGGTCTGTCATAATATAATAGAGACAGTATATCGACCTGGTCTGTCATAATACAGAAGAGACAGTAGATCGAGCTGGTCTGTCATAATATAATAGACACAGTAGATCTAGCTGGTCTGTTATAATATAATAGAGACAGTAGATCTAGCTGGTCTGTCATAATACAATAGAGACAGTAGATCTAGCTGGTCTGTCATAATACAATAGAGACAGTAGATTTAGCTGCTCTGTCATACCATAATAGAGACATAGAGACAGTAGATTTAGCTGGTCTGTCATAATATAATAGAGACAGTATATCTACCTGGTCTGTCATTTTATAATAGAGACAATAGATCTAGCTGGTCTGTCATAATATAATAGAGACAGTAGATCTAGCTGGTCTGTCATAATATAATAGAGACAGTAGATCTAGCTGGTCTGTCATAGTATAATAGGGACAGTAGATCTACCTGGTCTGTCAAAATATAATAGAGACAGTAGATCTAGCTGGTCTGTCATAATATAATAGAGACAGTAGATCTACCTGGTCTGTCAAAATATAATAGAGACAGTAGATCTAGCTGGTCTGTGATAATACAATAGAGACAGTAGATCTAGCTGGTCTGTCATAATATAATAGAGACAGTAGATCTAGCTGGTCTGTCATAATACAATAGAGACAGTAGATCTAGATGGTCTGTCATAATACAATAGAGACAGTAGATTTAGCTGGTCTGTCATAATATAATAGAGACAGTATATCTACCTGGTCTGTCATTTTATAATACAGACAGTATATCTAGCTGGTCTGTCATAATATAATAGAGACAGTAGATCTAGCTGGTCTGTCATAATATAATAGAGACAGTATATCTACCTGGTCTGTCATTTTATAATAGAGACAGTAGATCTAGCTGGTCTGTCATAATATAATAGAGACAGTAGATCTAGCTGGTCTGTCATAATATAATAGAGACAGTATATCTACCTGGTCTGTCATAATACAATAGAGACAGTAGATTTAGCTGCTCTGTCATAATACAATAGAGACAGTAGATTTAGCTGCTCTGTCATACCATAATAGAGACATAGAGACAGTAGATTTAGCTGGTCTGTCATAATATAATAGAGACAGTATATAGACCTGGTCTGTCATAATACAGAAGAGACAGTAGATCTAGCTGGTCTGTCATAATATAATAGAGAAAGTAGATCTAGCTGGTCTGTCATAATATAATAGAGACAGTAGATCTAGCTGGTCTGTTATAATATAATAGAGACAGTAGATCTAGCTGGTCTGTCATAATATAATAGAGACAGTAGATCTAGCTGGTCTGTCATAGTATAATAGGGACAGTAGATCTACCTGGTCTGTCATAATACAATAGAGACAGTAGATTTAGCTGCTCTGTCATACCATAATAGAGACATAGAGACAGTAGATTTAGCTGGTCTGTCATAATATAATAGAGACCGTATATCTACCTGGTCTGTCATTTTATAATAGAGACAATAGATCTAGCTGGTCTGTCATAATATAATAGAGACAGTAGATCTAGCTGGTCTGTCATAGTATAATAGGGACAGTAGATCTACCTGGTCTGTCATAATATAATAGACACAGTAGATCTAGCTGGTCTGTTATAATATAATAGAGACAGTAGATCTAGCTGGTCTGTCATAATACAATAGAGACAGTAGATCTAGCTGGTCTGTCATAGTATAATAGGGACAGTAGATCTACCTGGTCTGTCAAAATATAATAGAGACAGTAGATCTAGCTGGTCTGTCATAATATAATAGAGACAGTAGATCTAGCTGGTCTGTCATTTTATAATAGAGACAATAGATCTAGCTGGTCTGTCATAATATAATAGAGACAGTAGATCTAGCTGGTCTGTCATAGTATAATAGGGACAGTAGATCTACCTGGTCTGTCAAAATATAATAGAGACAGTAGATCTAGCTGGTCTGTCATAATATAATAGAGACAGTAGATCTACCTGGTCTGTCAAAATATAATAGAGACAGTAGATCTAGCTGGTCTGTGATAATACAATAGAGACAGTAGATCTAGCTGGTCTGTCATAATATAATAGAGACAGTATATCTACCTGGTCTGTCATAATATAATAGAGACAGTATATTGACCTGGTCTTTCATAATATAATAGAGACAGTATATCGACCTGGTCTGTCATAATACAGAAGAGACAGTAGATCTAGCTGGTCTGTCATAATACAATAGAGACAGTAGATCTAGCTGGTCTGTCATAATACAATAGAGACAGTAGATTTAGCTGGTCTGTCATAATATAATAGAGACAGTATATCTACCTGGTCTGTCATTTTATAATAGAGACAGTAGATCTAGCTGGTCTGTCATAATATAATAGAGACAGTAGATCTAGCTGGTCTGTCATAATATAATAGAGACAGTAAATCTACCTGGTCTGTCATTTTATAATAGAGACAGTAGATCTAGCTGGTCTGTCATAATATAATAGAGACAGTAGATCTAGCTGGTCTGTCACAATATAATAGAGACAGTAGATCTAGCTGGTCTGTCATAGTATAATAGGGACAGTAGATCTACCTGGTCTGTCAAAATATAATAGAGACAGTAGATCTAGCTGGTCTGTCATAATATAATAGACACAGTAGATCTAGCTGGTCTGTTATAATATAATAGAGACAGTAGATCTAGCTGGTCTGTCATAATACAATAGAGACAGTAGATCTACCTGGTCTGTCATAATATAATAGAGACAGTATATCTACCTGGTCTGTCATAATATAATAGAGACAGTATATCGACCTGGTCTGTCATAATATAATAGAGACAGTATATCGACCTGGTCTGTCATAATACAGAAGAGACAGTAGATCGAGCTGGTCTGTCATAATATAATAGACACAGTAGATCGAGCTGTCTGTCATAATATAATAGACACAGTAGATCTAGCTGGTCTGTTATAATATAATAGAGACAGTAGATCTAGCTGGTCTGTCATTTTATAATAGAGACAATAGATCTAGCTGGTCTGTCATAATATAATAGAGACAGTAGATCTAGCTGGTCTGTCATAATATAATAGAGACAGTAGATCTAGCTGGTCTGTCATAGTATAATAGGGACAGTAGATCTACCTGGTCTGTCAAAATATAATAGAGACAGTAGATCTAGCTGGTCTGTGATAATACAATAGAGACAGTAGATCTAGCTGGTCTGTCATAATATAATAGAGACAGTAGATCTAGCTGGTCTGTCATAATACAATAGAGACAGTAGATCTAGATGGTCTGTCATAATACAATAGAGACAGTAGATTTAGCTGGTCTGTCATAATATAATAGAGACATTATATCTACCTGGTCTGTTATTTTATAATAGAGACAGTAGATCTAGCTGGTCTGTCATAATACAGAAGAGACAGTAGATCTAGCTGGTCTGTCATAATATAATAGACACAGTAGATCTACCTGGTCTGTCATAATATAATAGAGACAGTATATCTACCTGGTCTGTCATAATATAATAGAGACAGTATATCGACCTGGTCTGTCATAATATAATAGAGACAGTATATCGACCTGGTCTGTCATAATACAGAAGAGACAGTAGATATAGCTGGTCTGTCATAATATAATAGACACAGTAGATCTAGCTGGTCTGTTATAATATAATAGAGACAGTAGATCTAGCTGGTCTGTCATAATACAATAGAGACAGTAGATCTAGCTGGTCTGTCATAATACAATAGAGACAGTAGATTTAGCTGCTCTGTCATACCATAATAGAGACATAGAGACAGTAGATTTAGCTGGTCTGTCATAATATAATAGAGACAGTATATCTACCTGGTCTGTCATTTTATAATAGAGACAATAGATCTAGCTGGTCTGTCATAATATAATAGAGACAGTAGATCTAGCTGGTCTGTCATAATATAATAGAGACAGTAGATCTAGCTGGTCTGTCATAGTATAATAGGGACAGTAGATCTACCTGGTCTGTCAAAATATAATAGAGACAGTAGATCTAGCTGGTCTGTCATAATATAATAGAGACAGTAGATCTACCTGGTCTGTCAAAATATAATAGAGACAGTAGATCTAGCTGGTCTGTGATAATACAATAGAGACAGTAGATCTAGCTGGTCTGTCATAATATAATAGAGACAGTAGATCTAGCTGGTCTGTCATAATACAATAGAGACAGTAGATCTAGATGGTCTGTCATAATACAATAGAGACAGTAGATTTAGCTGGTCTGTCATAATATAATAGAGACAGTATATCTACCTGGTCTGTCATTTTATAATACAGACAGTATATCTAGCTGGTCTGTCATAATATAATAGAGACAGTAGATCTAGCTGGTCTGTCATAATATAATAGAGACAGTATATCTACCTGGTCTGTCATTTTATAATAGAGACAGTAGATCTAGCTGGTCTGTCATAATATAATAGAGACAGTAGATCTAGCTGGTCTGTTATAATATAATAGAGACAGTAGATCTAGCTGGTCTGTCATAATACAATAGAGACAGTAGATCTAGCTGGTCTGTCATAATACAATAGAGACAGTAGATTTAGCTGCTCTGTCATACCATAATAGAGACATAGAGACAGTAGATTTAGCTGGTCTGTCATAATATAATAGAGACAGTATATCTACCTGGTCTGTCATTTTATAATAGAGACAATAGATCTAGCTGGTCTGTCATAATATAATAGAGACAGTAGATCTAGCTGGTCTGTCATAATATAATAGAGACAGTAGATCTAGCTGGTCTGTCATAGTATAATAGGGACAGTAGATCTACCTGGTCTGTCATAATACAATAGAGACAGTAGATTTAGCTGCTCTGTCATACCATAATAGAGACATAGAGACAGTAGATTTAGCTGGTCTGTCATAATATAATAGAGACAGTATATCTACCTGGTCTGTCATTTTATAATAGAGACAATAGATCTAGCTGGTCTGTCATAATATAATAGAGACAGTAGATCTAGCTGGTCTGTCATAATATAATAGAGACAGTAGATCTAGCTGGTCTGTCATAATATAATAGAGACAGTAGATCTAGCTGGTCTGTCATAATATAATAGAGACAGTAGATCTAGCTGGTCTGTCATAATACAATAGAGACAGTAGATCTACCTGGTCTGTCATAATACAATAGAGACAGTAGATTTAGCTGCTCTGTCATACCATAATAGAGACATAGAGACAGTAGATTTAGCTGGTCTGTCATTTTATAATAGAGACAATAATCTAGCTGGTCTGTCATAATATAATAGAGACAGTAGATCTAGCTGGTCTGTCATAATATAATAGAGACAGTAGATCTAGCTGGTCTGTCATAGTATAATAGGGACAGTAGATCTACCTGGTCTGTCAAAATATAATAGAGACAGTAGATCTAGCTGGTCTGTCATAATATAATAGAGACAGTAGATCTACCTGGTCTGTCAAAATATAATAGAGACAGTAGATCTAGCTGGTCTGTGATAATACAATAGAGACAGTAGATCTAGCTGGTCTGTCATAATATAATAGAGACAGTATATCGACCTGGTCTGTCATAATACAGAAGAGACAGTAGATCTAGCTGGTCTGTCATAATACAATAGAGACAGTAGATCTAGCTGGTCTGTCATAATACAATAGAGACAGTAGATTTAGCTGGTCTGTCATAATATAATAGAGACAGTATATCTACCTGGTCTGTCATTTTATAATAGAGACAGTAGATCTAGCTGGTCTGTCATAATATAATAGAGACAGTAGATCTAGCTGGTCTGTCTTAATATAATAGAGACAGTAGATCTAGCTGGTCTGTCATTTTATAATAGAGACAGTAGATCTAGCTGGTCTGTCATAATATAATAGAGACAGTAGATCTAGCTGGTCTGTCACAATATAATAGAGACAGTAGATCTAGCTGGTCTGTCATAGTATAATAGGGACAGTAGATCTACCTGGTCTGTCAAAATATAATAGAGACAGTAGATCTAGCTGGTCTGTCATAATATAATAGACACAGTAGATCTAGCTGGTCTGTTATAATATAATAGAGACAGTAGATCTAGCTGGTCTGTCATAATACAATAGAGACAGTAGATCTACCTGGTCTGTCATAATATAATAGAGACAGTATATCTACCTGGTCTGTCATAATATAATAGAGACAGTATATCGACCTGGTCTGTCATAATATAATAGAGACAGTATATCGACCTGGTCTGTCATAATACAGAAGAGACAGTAGATCGAGCTGGTCTGTCATAATATAATAGACACAGTAGATCTAGCTGGTCTGTTATAATATAATAGAGACAGTAGATCTAGCTGGTCTGTCATAATACAATAGAGACAGTAGATCTAGCTGGTCTGTCATAATACAATAGAGACAGTAGATTTAGCTGCTCTGTCATACCATAACAGAGACATAGAGACAGTAGATTTAGCTGGTCTGTCATAATATAATAGAGACAGTATATCTACCTGGTCTGTCATTTTATAATAGAGACAATAGATCTAGCTGGTCTGTCATAATATAATAGAGACAGTAGATCTAGCTGGTCTGTCATAATATAATAGAGACAGTAGATCTAGCTGGTCTGTCATAGTATAATAGGGACAGTAGATCTACCTGGTCTGTCAAAATATAATAGAGACAGTAGATCTAGCTGGTCTGTCATAATATAATAGAGACAGTAGATCTACCTGGTCTGTCAAAATATAATAGAGACAGTAGATCTAGCTGGTCTGTGATAATACAATAGAGACAGTAGATCTAGCTGGTCTGTCATAATATAATAGAGACAGTAGATCTAGCTGGTCTGTCATAATACAATAGAGACAGTAGATCTAGATGGTCTGTCATAATACAATAGAGACAGTAGATTTAGCTGGTCCGTCATAATATAATAGAGACAGTATATCTACCTGGTCTGTCATTTATAATAGAGACAGTATATCTAGCTGGTCTGTCATAATATAATAGAGACAGTAGATCTAGCTGGTCTGTCATAATATAATAGAGACAGTATATCTACCTGGTCTGTCATTTTATAATAGAGACAGTAGATCTAGCTGGTCTGTGATAATACAATAGAGACAGTACATCTAGCTGGTCTGTTATAATATAATAGAGACAGTAGATCTAGCTGGTCTGTCATAATACAATAGAGACAGTAGATCTAGCTGGTCTGTCATAATACAATAGAGACAGTAGATTTAGCTGCTCTGTCATACCATAATAGAGACATAGAGACAGTAGATTTAGCTGGTCTGTCATAATATAATAGAGACAGTATATCTACCTGGTCTGTCATTTTATAATAGAGACAATAGATCTAGCTGGTCTGTCATAATATAATAGAGGCAGTAGATCTAGCTGGTCTGTCATAATATAATAGAGACAGTAGATCTAGCTGGTCTGTCATAATATAATAGAGACAGTATATCGACCTGGTCTGTCATAAAACAATAGAGACAGTAGATTTAGCTGCTCTGTCATACCATAATAGAGACATAGAGACAGTAGATTTAGCTGGTCTGTCATAATATAATAGAGACAGTATATCTACCTGGTCTGTCATTTTATAATAGAGACAATAGATCTAGCTGGTCTGTCATAATATAATAGAGACAGTAGATCTAGCTGGTCTGTTATAATATAATAGAGACAGTAGATCTAGCTGGTCTGTCATAATACAATAGAGACAGTAGATCTAGCTGGTCTGTCATAATACAATAGAGACAGTAGATTTAGCTGCTCTGTCATACCATAATAGAAACATAGAGACAGTAGATCTAGCTGGTCTGTCATAATACAATAGAGACAGTAGATCTAGCTGGTCTGTCATAATACAATAGCGACAGTAGATTTAGCTGCTCTGTCATACCATAATAGAGACATAGAGACAGTAGATTTAGCTGCTCTGTCATAATATAATAGAGACAGTATATCTAGCTGGTCTGTCATAATATAATAGAGACAGTAGATCTAGCTGGTCTGTCATAATATAATAGAGACAGTAGATCTAGCTGGTCTGTCATAGTATAATAGGGACAGTAGATCTACCTGGTCTGTCAAAATATAATAGAGACAGTAGATCTAGATGGTCTGTCATAATATAATAGAGACAGTAGATCTAACTGGTCTGTCAAAATATAATAGAGACAGTATATCTACCTGGTCTGTCATAATATAATAGAGACAGTATATTGACCTGGTCTGTCATAATATAATAGAGACAGTATATCGACCTGGTCTGTCATAATACAGAAGAGACAGTAGATCTAGCTGGTCTGTCATAATACAATAGAGACAGTAGATCTAGCTGGTCTGTCATAATACAATAGAGACAGTAGATTTAGCTGGTCTGTCATAATATAATAGAGACAGTATATCTACCTGGTCTGTCATTTTATAATAGAGACAGTAGATCTAGCTGGTCTGTCATAATATAATAGAGACAGTAGATCTAGCTGGTCTGTCATAATATAATAGAGACAGTAAATCTACCTGGTCTGTCATTTTATAATAGAGACAGTAGATCTAGCTGGTCTGTCACAATATAATAGAGACAGTAGATCTAGCTGGTCTGTCATAGTATAATAGGGACAGTATATCTACCTGGTCTGTCATTTTATAATAGAGATAGTAGATCTAGCTGGTCTGTCATAATATAATAGAGACAGTAGATCTACCTGGTCTGTCAAAATATAATAGAGACAGTAGATTTAGTTGGTCTGTCATAATATAATAGAGCCACTAGATCTAGCTGGTCTGTCTTAATATAATAGAGACAGTATATCGACCTGGTCTGTCATAATATAATAGAGACAGTATATCGACCTGGTCTGTCATAATACAGAAGAGACAGTAGATCTAGCTGGTCTGTCATAATATAATAGAGACAGTATATCTACCTGGTCTGTCATTTTATAATAGAGACAGTAGATCTACCTGGTCTGTCAAAATATAATAGAGAAAGTATATTTAGTTGGTCTGTCATAATATAATAGACACACTAGATCTGGCTGGTCTGTCATAATATAATAGAGACAGTATATCTACCTGGTCTGTCATAAAATAATAGAGACAGTATATCGACCTGGTCTGTCATAATATAATAGAGACAGTATATCGACCTGGTCTGTCATAATACAGAAGAGACAGTAGATCGAGCTGGTCTGTCATAATATAATAGACACAGTAGATCTAGCTGGTCTGTTATAATATAATAGAGACAGTAGATCTAGCTGGTCTGTCATAATACAATAGAGACAGTAGATCTAGCTGGTCTGTCATAATACAATAGAGACAGTAGATTTAGCTGCTCTGTCATACCATAATAGAGACATAGAGACAGTAGATTTAGCTGGTCTGTCATAATATAATAGAGACAGTATATCTACCTGGTCTGTCATTTTATAATAGAGACAATAGATCTAGCTGGTCTGTCATAATATAATAGAGACAGTAGATCTAGCTGGTCTGTCATAATATAATAGAGACAGTAGATCTAGCTGGTCTGTCATAGTATAATAGGGACAGTAGATCTACCTGGTCTGTCAAAATAAAATAGAGACAGTAGATCTAGCTGGTCTGTCATAATATAATAGAGACAGTAGATCTACCTGGTCTGTCAAAATATAATAGAGACAGTAGATCTAGCTGGTCTGTGATAATACAATAGAGACAGTAGATCTAGCTGGTCTGTCATAATATAATAGAGACAGTATATCTACCTGGTCTGTCATAATATAATAGAGACAGTATATCGACCTGGTCTGTCATAATACAGAAGAGACAGTAGATCTAGCTGGTCTGTCATAATACAATAGAGACAGTAGATCTAGCTGGTCTGTCATAATACAATAGAGACAGTAGATTTAGCTGGTCTGTCATAATATAATAGAGACAGTATATCTACCTGGTCTGTCATTTTATAATAGAGACAGTAGATCTAGCTGGTCTGTCATAATATAATAGAGACAGTAGATCTAGCTGGTCTGTCATAATATAATAGAGACAGTATATCTAGCTGGTCTGTTATAATATAATAGAGACAGTAGATCTAGCTGGTCTGTCATAATACAATAGAGACAGTAGATCTAGCTGGTCTGTCATAATACAATAGAGACAGTAGATTTAGCTGCTCTGTCATACCATAATAGAGTCATAGAGACAGTAGATTTAGCTGGTCTGTCATAATATAATAGAGACAGTATATCTACCTGGTCTGTCATTTTATAATAGAGACAATAGATCTAGCTGGTCTGTCATAATATAATATATCTAATAGATATAGATATCATAGATCTAGCTGGTCTATATCTAGCTGGTCTGTCATAATATAATAGAGACAGTAGATCTAGCTGGTCTGTCATAATATATTATATTATATTATATTATATTATATTATTATTATATTATTAGAGACAGTAGATCTAGCTGGTCTGTCATAATACAGAAGAGACAGTAGATCTAGCTGGTCTGTCATAATATAATAGAAACAGTAGATCTAGCTGGTCTGTTATAATATAATAGAGACAGTAGATATAGCTGGTCTGTCATAATACAATACAGACAGTAGATCTAGCTGGTCTGTCATAATACAATAGAGACAGTAGATTTAGCTGCTCTGTCATACCATAATAGAGACATAGAGACAGTAGATTTAGCTGGTCTGTCATAATATAATAGAGACAGTATATCTACCTGGTCTGTCATTTTATAATAGAGACAGTATATCTAGCTGGTCTGTCATAATATAATAGAGACAGTAGATCTAGCTGGTCTGTCATAATATAATAGAGACAGTATATCTACCTGGTCTGTCATTTTATAATAGAGACAGTAGATCTAGCTGGTCTGTCATAATATAATAGAGACAGTAGATCTAGCTGGTCTGTTATAATATAATAGAGACAGTAGATCTAGCTGGTCTGTCATAATACAATAGAGACAGTAGATCTAGCTGGTCTGTCATAATACAATAGAGACAGTAGATTTAGCTGCTCTGTCATACCATAATAGAGACATAGAGACAGTATATCGACCTGGTCTGTCATAATACAATAGAGACAGTAGATCTAGCTGGTCTGTCATAATATAATAGAGACAGTATATCGAGCTGGTCTGTCATAATATAATAGAGACAGTATATCGACCTGGTCTGTCATAATACAGAAGAGACAGTAGATCTAGCTGGTCTGTCATAATATAATAGAGACAGTAGATCTAGCTGGTCTGTCATAGTATAATAGGGACAGTAGATCTACCTGGTCTGTCAAAATATAATAGAGACAGTAGATTTAGCTGCTCTGTCATACCATAATAGAGACATAGAGACAGTAGATTTAGCTGGTCTGTCATAATATAATAGAGACAGTATATCTACCTGGTCTGTCATTTTATAATAGAGACAATAGATCTAGCTGGTCTGTCATAATATAATATATCTAATAGATATAGATATCATAGATCTAGCTGGTCTATATCTAGCTGGTCTGTCATAATATAATAGAGACAGTAGATCTAGCTGGTCTGTCATAATATATTATATTATATTATATTATATTATTATTATATTATTAGAGACAGTAGATCTAGCTGGTCTGTCATAATACAGAAGAGACAGTAGATCTAGCTGGTCTGTCATAATATAATAGAAACAGTAGATCTAGCTGGTCTGTTATAATATAATAGAGACAGTAGATATAGCTGGTCTGTCATAATACAATACAGACAGTAGAACTAGCTGGTCTGTCATAATACAATAGAGACAGTAGATTTAGCTGCTCTGTCATACCATAATAGAGACATAGAGACAGTAGATTTAGCTGGTCTGTCATAATATAATAGAGACAGTATATCTACCTGGTCTGTCATTTTATAATAGAGACAGTATATCTAGCTGGTCTGTCATAATATAATAGAGACAGTAGATCTAGCTGGTCTGTCATAATATAATAGAGACAGTATATCTACCTGGTCTGTCATTTTATAATAGAGACAGTAGATCTAGCTGGTCTGTCATAATATAATAAAGACAGTAGATCTAGCTGGTCTGTCATAATATAATAGACAGTAGATCTAGCTGGTCTGTTATAATATAATAGAGACAGTAGATCTAGCTGGTCTGTCATAATACAATAGAGACAGTAGATCTAGCTGGTCTGTCATAATACAATAGAGACAGTAGATCTAGCTGGTCTGTCATACCATAATAGAGACATAGAGACAGTAGATTTAGCTGGTCTGTCATAATATAATAGAGACAGTATATCTACCTGGTCTGTCATTTTATAATAGAGACAGTATATCTAGCTGGTCTGTCATAATATAATAGAGACAGTAGATCTAGCTGGTCTGTCATAATATAATAGAGACAGTATATCTACCTGGTCTGTCATTTTATAATAGAGACAGTAGATCTAGCTGGCCTGTCATAATATAATAGAGACAGTAGATCTAGCTGGTCTGTTATAATATAATAGAGACAGTAGATCTAGCTGGTCTGTCATAATACAATAGAGACAGTAGATCTAGCTGGTCTGTCATAATACAATAGAGACAGTAGATTTAGCTGCTCTGTCATACCATAATAGAAACATAGAGACAGTATATCTACCTGGTCTGTCATTTTATAATATAGACAGTAGATCTAGCTGGTCTGTCATAATACAATAGCGAGAATAGATCTAGCTGGTCTGTCATAATACAATAGAGACAGTATATCTACCTGGTCTGTCATTTTATAGTAGAGACAGTAGATCTAGCTGGTCTGTCATAATATAATAGAGACAGTAGATCTAGCTGGTCTGTCATAGTATAATAGGGACAGCAGATCTAGCTGGTCTGTCATAATATAATAGAGACAGTAGATTTAGCTGGTCTGTCATACCATAATAGAGACATAGAGACAGTAGTGTTAGCTGGTCTGTCATAATATAATAGAGACAGTATATCTACCTGGTCTGTCATTTTATAATAGAGACAGTAGATCTAGCTGGTCTGTCATAATATAATATATCTAATAGATATAGATATCATAGATCTAGCTGGTCTATATCTAGCTGGTCTGTCATAATATAATAGAGACAGTAGATCTAGCTGGTCTGTCATAATATATTATATTATATTATATTATATTATATTATTATTATATTATTAGAGACAGTAGATCTAGCTGGTCTGTCATAATACAGAAGAGACAGTAGATCTAGCTGGTCTGTCATAATATAATAGAAACAGTAGATCTAGCTGGTCTGTTATAATATAATAGAGACAGTAGATATAGCTGGTCTGTCATAATACAATACAGACAGTAGATCTAGCTGGTCTGTCATAATACAATAGAGACAGTAGATTTAGCTGCTCTGTCATACCATAATAGAGACATAGAGACAGTAGATTTAGCTGGTCTGTCATAATATAATAGAGACAGTATATCTACCTGGTCTGTCATTTTATAATAGAGACAGTATATCTAGCTGGTCTGTCATAATATAATAGAGACAGTAGATCTAGCTGGTCTGTCATAATATAATAGAGACAGTATATCTACCTGGTCTGTCATTTTATAATAGAGACAGTAGATCTAGCTGGTCTGTCATAATATAATAGAGACAGTAGATCTAGCTGGTCTGTTATAATATAATAGAGACAGTAGATCTAGCTGGTCTGTCATAATACAATAGAGACAGTAGATCTAGCTGGTCTGTCATAATACAATAGAGACAGTAGATTTAGCTGCTCTGTCATACCATAATAGAGACATAGAGACAGTATATCTACCTGGTCTGTCATTTTATAATATAGACAGTAGATCTAGCTGGTCTGTCATAATATAATAGAGACAGTAGATCTAGCTGGTCTGTCATAATATAATAGAGACAGTATATCGACCTGGTCTGTCATAATACAGAAGAGACAGTAGATCTAGCTGGTCTGTCATAATATAATAGAGACAGTAGATCTAGCTGGTCTGTCATAGTATAATAGGGACAGTAGATCTACCTGGTCTGTCAAAATATAATAGAGACAGTAGATTTAGCTGCTCTGTCATACCATAATAGAGACATAGAGACAGTAGATTTAGCTGGTCTGTCATAATATAATAGAGACAGTATATCTACCTGGTCTGTCATTTTATAATAGAGACAATAGATCTAGCTGGTCTGTCATAATATAATATATCTAATAGATATAGATATCATAGATCTAGCTGGTCTATATCTAGCTGGTCTGTCATAATATAATAGAGACAGTAGATCTAGCTGGTCTGTCATAATATATTATATTATATTATATTATATTATTATTATATTATTAGAGACAGTAGATCTAGCTGGTCTGTCATAATACAGAAGAGACAGTAGATCTAGCTGGTCTGTCATAATATAATAGAAACAGTAGATCTAGCTGGTCTGTTATAATATAATAGAGACAGTAGATATAGCTGGTCTGTCATAATACAATACAGACAGTAGAACTAGCTGGTCTGTCATAATACAATAGAGACAGTAGATTTAGCTGCTCTGTCATACCATAATAGAGACATAGAGACAGTAGATTTAGCTGGTCTGTCATAATATAATAGAGACAGTATATCTACCTGGTCTGTCATTTTATAATAGAGACAGTATATCTAGCTGGTCTGTCATAATATAATAGAGACAGTATATCTAGCTGGTCTGTCATAATATAATAGAGACAGTATATCTACCTGGTCTGTCATTTTATAATAGAGACAGTATATCTAGCTGGTCTGTCATAATATAATAGAGACAGTAGATCTAGCTGGTCTGTCATAATATAATAGAGACAGTAGATCTAGCTGGTCTGTTATAATATAATAGAGACAGTAGATCTAGCTGGTCTGTCATAATACAGAAGAGACAGTAGATCTAGCTGGTCTGTCATAATACAATAGAGACAGTAGATTTAGCTGCTCTGTCATACCATAATAGAGACATAGAGACAGTAGATTTAGCTGGTCTGTCATAATATAATAGAGACAGTATATCTACCTGGTCTGTCATTTTATAATAGAGACAGTATATCTACCTGGTCTGTCATTTTATAATAGAGACAGTAGATCTAGCTGGTCTGTCATAATATAATAGAGACATTATATCGACCTGGTCTGTCATAATACAGAAGAGACAGTAGATCTAGCTGGTCTGTCATAATACAATAGAGACAGTAGATCTAGCTGGTCTGTCATAATACAATAGAGACAGTAGATTTAGCTGCTCTGTCATACCATAATAGAGACATAGAGACAGTATATCTACCTGGTCTGTCATTTTATAATATAGACAGTAGATCTAGCTGGTCTGTCATAATATAATAGAGACAGTAGATCTAGCTGGTCTGTCATAATATAATAGAGACAGTATATCGACCTGGTCTGTCATAATACAGAAGAGACAGTAGATCTAGCTGGTCTGTCATAATATAATAGAGACAGTAGATCTAGCTGGTCTGTCATAGTATAATAGGGACAGTAGATCTACCTGGTCTGTCAAAATATAATAGAGACAGTAGATTTAGCTGCTCTGTCATACCATAATAGAGACATAGAGACAGTAGATTTAGCTGGTCTGTCATAATATAATAGAGACAGTATATCTACCTGGTCTGTCATTTTATAATAGAGACAATAGATCTAGCTGGTCTGTCATAATATAATATATCTAATAGATATAGATATCATAGATCTAGCTGGTCTATATCTAGCTGGTCTGTCATAATATAATAGAGACAGTAGATCTAGCTGGTCTGTCATAATATATTATATTATATTATATTATATTATTATTATATTATTAGAGACAGTAGATCTAGCTGGTCTGTCATAATACAGAAGAGACAGTAGATCTAGCTGGTCTGTCATAATATAATAGAAACAGTAGATCTAGCTGGTCTGTTATAATATAATAGAGACAGTAGATATAGCTGGTCTGTCATAATACAATACAGACAGTAGAACTAGCTGGTCTGTCATAATACAATAGAGACAGTAGATTTAGCTGCTCTGTCATACCATAATAGAGACATAGAGACAGTAGATTTAGCTGGTCTGTCATAATATAATAGAGACAGTATATCTACCTGGTCTGTCATTTTATAATAGAGACAGTATATCTAGCTGGTCTGTCATAATATAATAGAGACAGTAGATCTAGCTGGTCTGTCATAATATAATAGAGACAGTATATCTACCTGGTCTGTCATTTTATAATAGAGACAGTAGATCTAGCTGGTCTGTCATAATATAATAGAGACAGTAGATCTAGCTGGTCTGTTATAATATAATAGAGACAGTAGATCTAGCTGGTCTGTCATAATACAATAGAGACAGTAGATCTAGCTGGTCTGTCATAATACAATAGAGACAGTAGATTTAGCTGCTCTGTCATACCATAATAGAGACATAGAGACAGTAGATTTAGCTGGTCTGTCATAATATAATAGAGACAGTATATCTACCTGGTCTGTCATTTTATAATAGAGACAATAGATCTAGCTGGTCTGTCATAATATAATAGAGACAGTAGATCTAGCTGGTCTGTCATAATATAATAGAGACAGTATATCGACCTGGTCTGTCATAATACAGAAGAGACAGTAGATCTAGCTGGTCTGTCATAATATAATAGAGACAGTAGATCTAGCTGGTCTGTCATAGTATAATAGGGACAGTAGATCTACCTGGTCTGTCAAAATATAATAGAGACAGTAGATTTAGCTGCTCTGTCATACCATAATAGAGACATAGATCTAGCTGGTCTGTCATAATATAATAGACAGATCTAGCTGGTCTGTCATAATATAATAGACACAGTAGATCTGGCTGGTCTGTCATAATATAATAGAGACAGTACATCTACCTGGTCTGTCAAAATATAATAGATACAGTAGATTTAGTTGGTCTGTCATAATATAATAGAGACACTAGATCTAGCTGGTCTGTCATAATATAATAGAGATAGTAGATCTAGCTGGTCTGTCATAATACAATACAGACAGTAGATCTAGCTGGTCTGTCATAATGTCATATTATAATTGAGACAATAGATCTAGCTGGTCTGTCATAATATAATAGAGACAATAGATCTAGCTGGTCTGTCATAATATAATAGAGACAGTAGATCTAGCTGGTCTGTCATAGTATAATAGGGACAGTAGATATACCTGGTCTGTCAAAATATAATAGAGACAGTAGATCTAGCTGGTCTGTCATAATATAATAGACCAGAGACAGTAGATCTACCTGGTCTGTCAAAATATAATAGAGACAGTAGATTTAGTTGGTCTGTCATAATATAATAGAGACACTAGATCTAGCTGGTCTGTCATAATATAATAGAGATAGTAGATCTAGCTGGTCTGTCATAATACAATAGAGACAGTAGATCTAGCTGGTCTGTCATAATGTCATATTATATATTGAGACAATAGATCTAGCTGGTCTGTCATAATATAATAGAGACAGTAGATCTAGCCGGTCTGTCATATTATAATAGAGACAATAGATCTAGCTGGTCTGTCATATTATAATAGAGACAATTGATCTAGCTGGTCTGTCATAATACAATAGCGAGAATAGATCTAGCTGGTCTATCATTTTATAATGGAGTCGGTATATCTACCTGGTCTCTCATAATATAATAGAGACAGTACATCTAGCTGGTCTGTCATAATACAATAGAGACAGTAGATCTAGCTGGTCTGTCATAATATAATAGAGACAGTAGATCTAGCTGGTCTGTCATATTATAATAGAGACAATTTATCTAGCTGGTCTGTCATAATACAATAGCGAGAATAGATCTAGCTTGTCTGTCATTTTATAATGGAGTCTGTATATCTACCTGGTCTCTCATAATATAATAGAGACAGTAGATCTAGCTGGTCTGTCATAATACAATAGAGACAGTAGATCTAGCTGGTCTGTCATAATACAATAGAGACAGTAGATTTAGCTGGTCTGTCATACCATAATAGAGAAATAGAGACAGTAGATTTAGCTGGTCTGTCATAATATAATAGAGACAGTATATCTACCTGGTCTGTCATTTTATAATAGAGACAGTAGATCTAGCTGGTCTGTCATAATATAATAGAGACAGTAGATCTAGCTGGTCTGTCATAGTATAATAGGGACAGTAGATCTAGCTGGTCTGTCATAATGTCATATTATAATTGAGACAATAGATCTAGCTGGTCTGTCATATTATAATAGAGACAGTAGATCTAGCTGGTCTGTCATAATACAATAGCGAGAATAGATCTAGCTGGTCTGTCATTTTATAATGGAGTCGGTATATCTACCTGGTCTCTCATAATATAATAGAGACAGTAGATCTAGCTGGTCTGTCATAATACAATAGAGCCAGGAGATCTAGCTGGTCTGTCATAATAAAATAGACAGTATATCTAGCTGATCTGTAATAATATAATAGACAGTAGATCTAGCTGGTCTGTCATAATATAATAGACACAGTAGATCTGGCTGGTCTGTCATAATATAATAGAGACAGTACATCTACCTGGTCTGTCAAAATATAATAGATACAGTAGATTTAGTTGGTCTGTCATAATATAATAGAGACACTAGATCTAGCTGGTCTGTCATAATATAATAGAGATAGTAGATCTAGCTGGTCTGTCATAATACAATAGAGACAGTAGATCTAGCTGGTCTGTCATAATATAATAGACACAGTAGATCTAGCTGGTCTGTCATAATATAATAGAGACAGTATATCTACCTGGTCTGTCATAATATAATAGAGACAGTATATCGACCTGGTCTGTCATAATATAATAGAGACAGTAGATCTAGCTGGTCTGTCATAATGTCATATTATAATAGAGACAATAGATCTAGCTGGTCTGTCATAATATAATAGAGACAGTAGATCTAGCTGGCCTGTCATATTATAATAGAGACAGTAGATCTAGCTGGTATGTCATAATACAATAGAGACAATTTATCTAGCTGGTCTGTCATAATACAATAGCGAGAATAGATCTAGCTGGTATGCCATTTTATAATGGAGTCTGTATATCTACCTGGTCTCTCATAATATAATAGAGACAGTAGATCTAGCTGGTCTGTCATAATATAATAGAGACAGTAGATCTAGCTGGTCTGTCATAATATAATAGACACAGTAGATCTAGCTGGTCTGTTATAATATAATAGAGACAGTAGATCTAGCTGGTCTGTCATAATACAATAGAGACAGTAGATCTAGCTGGTCTGTCATAATATAATAGAGACAGTAGATTTAGCTGGTCTGTCATAGTATAATAGGGACAGTAGATCTACCTGGTCTGTCAAAATATAATAGAGACAGTAGATCTAGCTGGTCTGTCATAATATAATAGAGACAGTAGATCTAGCTGGTCTGTCATAATACAATAGAGACAGTAGATTTAGCTGGTCTGTCATAGCATAATAGAGACATAGAGACAGTAGATTTAGCTGGTCTTTCATAATATAATAGAGACAGTATATCTACCTGGTCTGTCATTTTATAATAGAGACAGTAGATCTAGCTGGTCTGTCATAATATAATAGAGACAGTAGATCTAGATGGTCTGTCATAGTATAATAGAGACAGTAGATCTAGCTGGTCTGTCATAATACAATAGAGACAGTAGATCTAGCTGGTCTGTCATAATACAAATAGAGACAGTAGATTTAGCTGCTCTGTCATACCATAATAGAGACATAGAGACTGTATATCTACCTGGTCTGTCATTTTATAATATAGACAGTAGATCTAGCTGGTCTGTCATAATATAATAGAGACAGTAGATCTAGCTGGTCTGTCATAATATAATAGAGACATAGGGGCAGTATATCGACCTGGTCTGTCATAATACAGAAGAGACAGTAGATCTAGCTGGTCTGTCATAATATAATAGAGACAGTAGATCTAGCTGGTCTGTCATAGTATAATAGGGACAGTAGATCTACCTGGTCTGTCAAAATATAATAGAGACAGTAGATTTAGCTGCTCTGTCATACCATAATAGAGACATAGAGACAGTAGATTTAGCTGGTCTGTCATAATATAATAGAGACAGTATATCTACCTGGTCTGTCATTTTATAATAGAGACAATAGATCTAGCTGGTCTGTCATAATATAATATCTAATAGATATAGATATCATAGATCTAGCTGGTCTATATCTAGCTGGTCTGTCATAATATAATAGAGACAGTAGATCTAGCTGGTCTGTCATAATATATTATATTATATTATATTATATTATTATTATATTATTAGAGACAGTAGATCTAGCTGGTCTGTCATAATACAGAAGAGACAGTAGATCTAGCTGGTCTGTCATAATATAATAGAAACAGTAGATCTAGCTGGTCTGTTATAATATAATAGAGACAGTAGATATAGCTGGTCTGTCATAATACAATACAGACAGTAGAACTAGCTGGTCTGTCATAATACAATAGAGACAGTAGATTTAGCTGCTCTGCCATGCCATAATAGAGACAGTAGATTTAGCTGGTCTGTCATAATATAATATAGACAGTATATCTACCTGGTCTGTCATTTTATAATAGAGACAGTATATCTAGCTGGTCTGTCATAATATAATAGAGACAGTAGATCTAGCTGGTCTGTCATAATATAATAGAGACAGTATCTACCTGGTCTGTCATTTTATAATAGAGACAATAGATCTAGCTGGTCTGTCATAATATAATAGAGACAGATCTAGCTGGTCTGTTATAATATAATAGAGACAGTAGATCTAGCTGGTCTGTCATAATACAATAGAGACAGTAGATCTAGCTGGTCTGTCATAATACAAATAGAGACAGTAGATTTAGCTGCTCTGTCATACCATAATAGAGACATAGAGACAGTAGATTTAGCTGGTCTGTCATAATATAATAGAGACAGTATATCGACCTGGTCTGTCATAATACAGAAGAGACAGTAGATCTAGCTGGTCTGTCATAGTATAATAGGGACAGTAGATCTACCTGGTCTGTCAAAATATAATAGAGACAGTAGATTTAGCTGCTCTGTCATACCATAATAGAGACATAGATCTAGCTGGTCTGTCATAATATAATAGACAGTAGATCTAGCTGGTCTGTCATAATATAATAGACACAGTAGATCTGGCTGGTCTGTCATAATATAATAGAGACACTAGATCTAGCTGGTCTGTCATAATATAATAGAGATAGTAGATCTAGCTGGTCTGTCATAATACAATACAGACAGTAGATCTAGCTGGTCTGTCATAATGTCATATTATAATTGAGACAATAGATCTAGCTGGTCTGTCATA
>NW_026277497.1:0-6318 GCF_023373465.1 Oncorhynchus keta | reverse complement strand
TCCACAATGTTAATTTCATCTCAAATAGACAGCACAGCAAAAATTGGACATAACTGTCCACAATGATCATTTCATCTCAAATAGACAGCACAGCAAAATTGGAAATCCAGAGTGCATCAAACATGATTTAGAGCTTGTTTATGGAAAAAAAAGTTTTTTTCTGTATTTCAATGTTGCAACTTGCTGAAAACTGTCCACAATGTTAATTTCATCTCAAATAGACAGCACAGCAAAAATTGGACATCCAGAGTGCATCAAACATGATTTAGAGCTTGTTTATGGAAAAAAAAAAAAGTTTTCTGTATTTCAATGTTGCAACTTGCTGAAAACTGTCCACAATGGTAATTTCATCTCAAATAGACAGCACAGCAAAAATTGGACATCCAGAGTGCATCAAACATGATTTAGAGCTTGTTTATGGAAAAAAAGTTTTTCTGTATTTCAATGTTGCAACTTGCTGAAAACTGTCCACAATGATCATTTCATCTCAAATAGACAGCACAGCAAAAGTTGGACATCCAGAGTGCATCAAACATGATTTAAGAGCTTGTTTATGGAAAAAAAAACATTTTGCTGGATTTCAATGTTGCAATTTACTGAAAACTGTCCACAATGGTAATTTAATCTCAAATAGACAGCACAGCAAAAATTGGAAGTCCAGAGTGCATCAAACATGATTTAGAGCTTGTTTATGGAAAAAAGTTTGTTCCGTATTTCAATGTTGCAACTTGCTGAAAACTGTCCACAATGATATTTCATCTCAAATAGACAGCACAGCAAAAATTGACATCCAGAGTGCATCAAACATGATTTAGAGCTTGTTTATGGAAAAAAGTTTTTCTGTATTTCAATGTTGCAACTTGTGAAAACTGTCCACAATGGTAATTTCATCTCAAATAGACAGCACAGCAAAAATTGGACATCCGGAGTGCATCAAACATGATTTAGAGCTTGTTTATGGAAAAAAAAGTTTTTTCTGTATTTCAATGTTGCAACTTGCTGAAAACTGTCCACAGTGGTAATTTCATCTCAAATAGACAGCATAGCAAAAAGTGGACATCCAGAGTGCATCAAACATGATTTAGAGCTTGTTTATGAAAAAAAAGTTTTTCTGTATTTCAATGTTGCAATTTGCTGAAAACTGTACACAGTGGTAATTTCATCTCAAATAGACAGCCTAGCAAAAATTTGACATCCAGAGTGCATCAAACATGATTTAGAGCTTGTTTATGGAAAAAAAGTTTTTCTGTATTTCAATGTTGCAACTTGCTGAAAACTGTCCACAATGGTAATTTCATCTCAAATAGACAGCACAGCAAAAATTGGACATCCAGAGTGCATCAAACATGATTTAGAGCTTGTTTATGGAAAAAAGTTTTTTTCTGTATTTCAATGTTGCAACTTGCTGAAAACTGTCCACAATGGTAATTTCATCTCAAATAGACAGCACAGCAAAAATTGGACATCCAGAGTGCATCAAACATGATTTAGAGCTTGTTTATGGAAAAAAGTTTTTCTGTATTTCAATGTTGCAACTTGCTGAAAACTGTCCACAATGTTAATTTCATCTCAAATAGACAGCACAGCAAAAATTGGACATCCAGAGTGCATCAAACATGATTTAGAGCTTGTTTATGGAAAAAAGTTTTTCTGTATTTCAATGTTGCAACTTGCTGAAAACTGTCCACAATGGTAATTTCATCTCAAATAGACAGCACAGCAAAAATTGGACATCCAGAGTGCATCAAACATGATTTAGAGCTTGTTTATGGAAAAAAGTTTTTCTGTATTTCAATGTTGCAACTTGCTGAAAACTGTCCACAATGTTAATTTCATCTCAAATAGACAGCACAGCAAAAATTGGACATCCAGAGTGCATCAAACATGATTTAGAGCTTGTTTATGGAAAAAAGTTTTTCTGTATTTCAATGTTGCAACTTGCTGAAAACTGTCCACAATGGTAATTTCATCTCAAATAGACAGCACAGCAAAAATTGGACATCCAGAGTGCATCAAACATGATTTAGAGCTTGTTTATGGAAAAAAGTTTTTCTGTATTTCAATGTTGCAACTTGCTGAAAACTGTCCACAATGATCATTTCATCTCAAATAGACAGCACAGCAAAAATTGGACATCCAGAGTGCATCAAACATGATTTAGAGCTTGTTTATGGAAAAAAAGGTTTTTCTGTATTTCAATGTTGCAACTTGCTGAAAACTGTCCACAATGGTAATTTCATCTCAAATAGACAGCACAGCAAAAATTGGACATCCAGAGTGCATCAAACATGATTTAGAGCTTGTTTATGGAAAAAAGTTTTTCTGTATTTCAATGTTGCAACTTGCTGAAAACTGTCCACAATGGTAATTTCATCTCAAATAGACAGCACAGCAAAAATTGGACATCCAGAGTGCATCAAACATGATTTAGAGCTTGTTTATGGAAAAAAAGTTTTTCTGTATTTCAATGTTGCAACTTGCTGAAAACTGCCCACAATGGTAATTTCATAACAAATAGACAGCACAGCAAAAATTGGAAATCCAGAGTGCACCAAACATGATTTAGAGCTTGTTTATGGAAAAAAATATTTTCTGTATTTCAATGTTGCAACTTGCTGAAAACTGTGCACAATGGTAATTTCATCTCAAATAGACAGCACAGCAAAAATTGGACATCCGGAGTGCATCAAACGTGATTTAGAGCTTGTTTATGGAAAAAACTTTTTTCTGTATTTCAATGTTGCAACTTGCTGAAAACTGTCCACAATGTTAATTTCATCTCAAAAAGACAGCACAGCAAAAATTGGACATCCGGAGTGCATCAAACATGATTTAGAGCTTGTTTATGGAAAAAAGTTTTTTCTGTATTTCAATGTTGCAACTTGCTGAAAACTGTCCACAATGGTAATTTCATCTCAAATAGACAGCACAGCAAAAATTGGACATCCAGAGTGCATCAAACATGATTTAGAGCTTGTTTATGGAAAAGTTTTTCTGTATTTCAATGTTGCAACTTGCTGAAAACTGTCCACAATGATAATTTCATCTCAAATAGACAGCACAGCAAAAATTGGACATCCAGAGTGCATCAAACATGATTTAGAGCTTGTTTATGGAAAAAAAGTTTTTTCTGTATTTCAATGTTGCAACTTGCTGAAAACTGTCCACAATGTTAATTTCATCTCAAATAGACAGCACAGCAAAAATTGGAAATCCAGAGTGCATCAAACATGATTTAGAGCTTGTTTATGGAAAAAAAGATTTTCTGTATTTCAATGTTGCAACTTGCTGAAAACTGTCCACAATGGTAATTTCATCTCAAATAGACAGCACAGCAAAAATTGGACATCCCAGAGTGCATCAAACATGATTTAGAGCTTGTTTATGGAAAAAAGTTTTTCTGTCAGAGTGCATCAAACATGATTTAGAGCTTGTTTATGGAAAAAAGTTTTTCTGTATTTCAATGTTGCAACTTGCTGAAAACTGTCCACAATGATCATTTCATCTCAAATAGACAGCACAGCAAAATTGGACATCCCAGAGTGCATCAAACATGATTTAGAGCGGCTGAAAAAAGTCCTGTGTGGAAAAAGTGGTTTGCGAAGATATCTGTGCACAGATGGTAAATCTCAAATAGACAGCACAGAAAAATTGGACATCCAGAATATGTGCATCAAACATGATTTAGAGCTTGTAATGAGAAAAAAGTTTTTTCTGTATTTCAATGTTGCAAATTGCTGAAAACTGTCCACAAGGCCAATTTCATAACAAATAGACAGCACAGCAAAATTGACATCCAGAGTGCATCAAACATGATTTAGAGCTTGTTTATGGAAAAAAGGCAGACTCTGTATTTCAATGTTGCAACTTGCTGAAAACTGTCCACAATGTTAATTTCATCTCAAATAGACAGCACAGCAAAAATTGACATCCAGAGTGCATCAAACATGATTTTGAGCTTGTTTATGGAAAAAAAATTTCTGTATTTAAAATGTTGCAACTTTAAAACCACTGAAAAGACGCAGTGCACAGGTAATTTGAGCCACTTCATCTCAAATAGACAGAAAATTGGACATCCAGAGTGCATCAAACATGATTTAGAGCTTGTTTATGGAAAAAATTTTTCTGTATTTCAATGTTGGAACTGCTGAAAACTGTGCACAATGGTAAGCTCATCTCAAATAGACACCACAGCAAAATTGACATCCAGAGTGCATCAAACATGATTTAGAGCTTGTTTATGGAAAAAAAGTTTTTCTGTATTTCAATGTTGCAACTTGCTGAAGAACTGTCCACAATGTCTATTTCCATCTCAAATAGACAGCACAGCAAAAATTGACATCCAGAGTGCATCAAACATGATTTAGAGCTTGTTTATGGGAAAACCTCCAGTTTTTCTGAAAACTGGATTTCTCAGCTTGAAATCCAGAGCCTCATTTCCCAACATTGATGAACTTGTGGAAAGATGGAACCACCAAGATCACCTCAACTCAAACAAGTGAACATTACTTTTCTCTATGCAATCACATATTTAGGTTTTCATCTCAAATAGACAGCACAGCAAAAATTGTTTTCATCATGAGTGCATCAAACATGATTTAGTGCTTGTTTATGGAAAAAAGTTTTTCTGTATTTTATTGCAACTTGCTGAAATATTTTAAAAATATTTCAGTTGAGTGGAAATAGACAGCTACAGCAAAAAATTGGACATCCAGAGTGCATCAAACATGATTTAGGCTTGTTTATGGAAAAAAAGTTTTTTCTGTATTTCAATGTTGCAACTTGCTGAAAACTGTCCACAATGTTAATTTGTCTTTTGTGACAGCACAGCAAAAAAGATTGGACTGACAGAGCCATCAAACATGATTTACATTTGCATATGGAATATATTTGTTAGGTTTTCAGTAGGTTCAATTAGGTTCACTTGACTGAAAACTGTCCACAAAAATTTTTCAATGAACATAGACAGCACAGCTTGTAAAATTTGGCATCCAGAGTGCATCAAACATGATTTAGAGCTTGTTTATGGAAAAAAGTTTTTCTGTATTTCAATGTTGCAACTTGCTGAAAACTGTGCACAATGGTAATTTCATCTCAAATAGACAGCACAGCAAAAATTGGACATCCAGAGTGCATCAAACATGATTTAGAGCTTGTTTATGGAAAAAAGTTTTTCTGTATTTCAATGTTGCAACTTGCTGAGAACTGTCCACAATGATCATTTCATCGCAAATAGACAGCACAGCAAAAAATTGGACATCCAGAGTGCATCAAACATGATTTAGAGCTTGTTTATGTAAAAAAAGTTTTTTCTGTATTTCAATGTTGCAACTTGCTGAAAACTGTCCACAATGTTAATTTCATCTCAAATAGACAGCACAGCAAAAATTGGACATCCCAGAGTGCATCAAACATGGTTTAGAGCTTTGTTTATGGAAAAAAAGTTTTTCTGTATTTCAATGTTGCAACTTGCTGAAAACTGTCCACAATGGTAATTTCATCTCAAATAGACAGCACAGCAAAATTGACATCCAGAGTGCATCAAACATGATTTAGAGCTTGTTTATGGAAAAAAAGTTTTTCTGTATTTCAATGTTGCAACTTGCTGAAAACTGTGCACAATGGTAATTTCATCTCAAATAGACAGCACAGCAAAAATTGGAAATCCAGAGTGCATCAAACATGATTTAGAGCTTGTTTATGGAAAAATATTTTCTGTATTTCAATGTTGCAACTTGCTGAAAACTGTGCACAATGGTAATTTCATCTCAAATAGACAGCACAGCAAAAATTGGACATCCGGAGTGCATCAAACGTGACTTGCTGAAAACTGTCCACAATGATCATTTCATCTCAAATAGACAGCACAGCAAAAATTGGAAATCCAGAGTGCATCAAACATGATTTAGAGCTTGTTTATGGAAAAACGTTTTTTTCTGTATTTCAATGTTGCAACTTGCTGAAAACTGTCCACAATGTTAATTTCATCTCAAATAGACAGCACAGCAAAAATTGGACATCCGGAGTGCATCAAACATGATTTAGAGCTTGTTTATGGGAAAAAAATTTTTCTGTATTTCAATGTTGCAACTTGCTGAAAACTGTCCACAGTGGTAATTTCATCTCAAATAGACAGCACAGCAAAAATTGGACATCCAGAGTGCATCAAAAATGATTTAGAGCTTGTTTATGGAAAAAATATTTTCTGTATTTCAATGTTGCAACTTGCTGAATACTGTCCACAATGTTAATTTCATCTCAAAAAGACAGCACAGCAAAAATTGTACATCCGGAGTGCATCAAACATGATTTAGAGCT
>NW_026277496.1:0-779 GCF_023373465.1 Oncorhynchus keta | reverse complement strand
TTGAATGAAACAATAATGTATGTTGATGTTTCTATATGATAATAATAGCCTAATATATTTAATATGTCATACACTATTTTTTTAACAGTTTCACTAATTAATTTTAATTAACTTAATCATTGTGATTCAACATCAGTTCACCGTCTCACCTCTTACTGTATTGGAGCAGCAGCCGCTGACTGCCCAGTTCAACGTCATTTCGTTGATGCTAATCAGCATGTTTTGAATCTGAGAGTAAATAGATCCGATTACAACTCCAAAAATGAAGGGTTCAACTGGAGTTGTTCTCAGATCCCCTAAGAACCGTATGGTTCTTGGTCAATAAAAAACTGCCCCAAAAGGTTCTTCAAAGAACTTGTTAGAAGGTGGGTTCATCGAGGAACCTCCGTTGTTGCTGGACTTTTTCCGGGAACTTCGTAATTACAACTGAAAACGATGGTGACAAGTTTGGATGCGACAACAAGTTAAAAAGGTTAAGTTGGGTTGATGTTTGCCTCTGAATATGTCTAGAAATAATAATTACAATAATATAACATACTAATAATGAATAACGAAGACAATGATGGTTTTCTGTGAATATCTTCCGTAACGTTACTATAGTTCATTACCGTAAATTACCGTAAATATTAGAAAGCCGGGTTTGACTAGCTAAGGTTAACTAACTAACGACGGTGACCTGTCCAGACGAGATGTACAACGAACTGAATCGTCAATGGAGGTCTTTCTCTTTATATAGCCTGCTACAGCCAGCAACACTATTAACTCACAAGGGGACATGT
>NW_026277495.1:0-594 GCF_023373465.1 Oncorhynchus keta | reverse complement strand
CATAGTCCATGATCCCTTGTTTCATACCCTTAACCATAGTCCATAATCCCTTGTTTCATACCCTTAACCATAGTCCATGATCCCTTGTTTCATATATACACTTAGTCATAGTCCATGATCCCTTGTTTCATACCCTTAACCATAGTCCATGATCCCTTGTTTCATATATACACTTAGCCATAGTCCATAATCCCTTGTTTCATACCCTTAACCATAGTCCATGATCCCTTGTTTCATATATACACTTAGCCATAGTCCATAATCCCTTGTTTCATACACTTAGCCATAGTCCATAATCCCTTGTTTCATACCCTTAACCATAGTCCATAATCCCTTGTTTCATATATACACTTAGCCATAGTCCATGATCCCTTGTTTCATACCCTTAACCATAGTCCATGATCCCTTGTTTCATACCCTTAACCATAGTCCATGATCCCTTGTTTCATATATACACTTAGCCATAGTCCATAATCCCTTGTTTCATACCCTTAACCATAGTCCATGATCCCTAGTTTCATATATACACTTAGCCATAGTCCATAATCCCTTGTTTCATACCCTTAACCATAGTCCATAATCCCTTGTTTCATA
>NW_026277494.1:0-19163 GCF_023373465.1 Oncorhynchus keta | reverse complement strand
CAATAATGACCTAAAGGAAACAGAGGATGTATCAACAACATGGTAGTGACTCCACAATAATGACCTAAAGGAAACAGAGGATGGATCAACAAAATGGTAGTGACTCCACAATAATGACCTAAAGGAAACAGAGGATGTATCAACAACATGGTAGTGACTCCACAATAATGACCTAAAGGAAACAGAGGATGGATCAACAACATGGTAGTGACTCCACAATAATGACCTAAAGGAAACAGAGGATGTATCAACAACATGGTAGTGACTCCACAATAATGACCTAAAGGAAACAGAGGATGGATCAACAACATGGTAGTGACTCCACAATAATGACCTAAAGGAAACAGAGGATGGATCAACAACATGGTAGTGACTCCACAATAATGACCTAAAGGAAACAGAGGATGGATCAACAACATGGTAGTGACTCCACAATAATGACCTAAAGGAAACAGAGGATGGATCAACAAAATGGTAGTGACTCCACAATAATGACTTAAAGGAAACAGAGGATGGATCAACAACATGGTAGTGACTCCACAATAATGACCTAAAGGAAACAGAGGATGGATCAACAACATGGTAGTGACTCCACAATAATGACCTAAAGGAAACAGAGGATGTATCAACAACATGGTAGTGACTCCACAATAATGACCTAAAGGAAACAGAGGATGGATCAACAACATGGTAGTGACTCCACAATAATGACCTAAAGGAAACAGAGGATGGATCAACAACATGGTAGTGACTCCACAATAATGACCTAAAGGAAACAGAGGATGTATCAACAACATGGTAGTGACTCCACAATAATGACCTAAAGGAAACAGAGGATGGATCAACAACATGGTAGTGACTCCACAATAATGACCTAAAGGAAACAGAGGATGTATCAACAACATGGTAGTGACTCCACAATAATGACCTAAAGGAAACAGAGGATGGATCAACAACATGGTAGTGACTCCACAATAATGACCTAAAGGAAACAGAGGATGGATCAACAACATGGTAGTGACTCCACAATAATGACCTAAAGGAAACAGAGGATGGATCAACAACATGGTAGTGACTCCACAATAATGACCTAAAGGAAACAGAGGATGGATCAACAAAATGGTAGTGACTCCACAATAATGACTTAAAGGAAACAGAGGATGGATCAACAACATGGTAGTGACTCCACAATAATGACCTAAAGGAAACAGAGGATGGATCAACAACATGGTAGTGACTCCACAATAATGACCTAAAGGAAACAGAGGATGTATCAACAACATGGTAGTGACTCCACAATAATGACCTAAAGGAAACAGAGGATGGATCAACAACATGGTAGTGACTCCACACTAATGACCTAAAGGAAACAGAGGATGGATCAACAACATGGTAGTGACTCCACAATAATGACCTAAAGGAAACAGAGGATGGATCAACAACATGGTAGTGACTCCACAATAATGACCTAAAGGAAACAGAGAATGGATCAACAACATGGTAGTGACTCCACAATAATGACCTAAAGGAAACAGAGGATGGATCAACAACATGGTAGTGACTCCACAATAATGACCTAAAGGAAACAGAGGATGGATCAACAACATGGTAGTGACTCCACAATAATGACCTAAAGGAAACAGAGGATGGATCAACAACATGGTAGTGACTCCACAATAATGACCTAAAGGAAACAGAGGATGGATCAACAAAATGGTAGTGACTCCACAATAATGACCTAAAGGAAACAGAGGATGGATCAACAACATGGTAGTGACTCCACAATAATGACCTAAAGGAAACAGAGGATGTATCAACAACATGGTAGTGACTCCACAATAATGACCTAAAGGAAACAGAGTATGGATCAACAACATGGTAGTGACTCCACAATAATGACCTAAAGGAAACAGAGGATGGATCAACAACATGGTAGTGACTCCACAATAATGACCTAAAGGAAACAGAGTATGGATCAACAACATGGTAGTGACTCCACAATAATGACTTAAAGGAAACAGAGGATGGATCAACAACATGGTAGTGACTCCACAATAATGACCTAAAGGAAACAGAGGATGTATCAACAACATGGTAGTGACTCCACAATAATGACCTAAAGGAAACAGAGGATGGATCAACAACATGGTAGTGACTCCACAATAATGACCTAAATGAAACAGAGTATGGATCAACAACATAGTAGTGACTCCACAATAATGACCTAAAGGAAACAGAGGATGGATCAACAACATGGTAGTGACTCCACAATAATGACCTAAAGGAAACAGAGTATGGATCAACAACATGGTAGTGACTCCACAATAATGACCTAAAGGAAACAGAGGATGGATCAACAACATGGTAGTGACTCCACAATAATGACCTAAAGGAAACAGAGGATGGATCAACAACATGGTAGTGACTCCACAATAATGACCTAAAGGAAACAGAGGATGGATCAACAACATGGTAGTGACTCCACAATAATGACTTAAAGGAAACAGAGGATGGATCAACAACATGGTAGTGACTCCACAATAATGACCTAAAGGAAACAGAGTATGGATCAACAACATGGTAGTGACTCCACAATAATGACCTAAAGGAAACAGAGGATGTATCAACAACATGGTAGTGACTCCACAATAATGACCTAAAGGAAACAGAGGATGGATCAACAACATGGTAGTGACTCCACAATAATGACCTAAAGGAAACAGAGGATGTATCAACAACATGGTAGTGACTCCACAATAATGACCTAAAGGAAACAGAGGATGGATCAACAACATGGTAGTGACTCCACAATAATGACCTAAAGGAAACAGAGGATGGATCAACAACATGGTAGTGACTCCACAATAATGACCTAAAGGAAACAGAGGATGGATCAACAACATGGTAGTGACTCCACAATAATGACCTAAAGGAAACAGAGGATGGATCAACAAAATGGTAGTGACTCCACAATAATGACTTAAAGGAAACAGAGGATGGATCAACAACATGGTAGTGACTCCACAATAATGACCTAAAGGAAACAGAGGATGGATCAACAACATGGTAGTGACTCCACAATAATGACCTAAAGGAAACAGAGGATGTATCAACAACATGGTAGTGACTCCACAATAATGACCTAAAGGAAACAGAGGATGGATCAACAACATGGTAGTGACTCCACACTAATGACCTAAAGGAAACAGAGGATGGATCAACAACATGGTAGTGACTCCACAATAATGACCTAAAGGAAACAGAGGATGGATCAACAACATGGTAGTGACTCCACAATAATGACCTAAAGGAAACAGAGAATGGATCAACAACATGGTAGTGACTCCACAATAATGACCTAAAGGAAACAGAGGATGGATCAACAACATGGTAGTGACTCCACAATAATGACCTAAAGGAAACAGAGGATGGATCAACAACATGGTAGTGACTCCACAATAATGACCTAAAGGAAACAGAGGATGGATCAACAACATGGTAGTGACTCCACAATAATGACCTAAAGGAAACAGAGGATGGATCAACAAAATGGTAGTGACTCCACAATAATGACCTAAAGGAAACAGAGGATGGATCAACAACATGGTAGTGACTCCACAATAATGACCTAAAGGAAACAGAGGATGTATCAACAACATGGTAGTGACTCCACAATAATGACCTAAAGGAAACAGAGTATGGATCAACAACATGGTAGTGACTCCACAATAATGACCTAAAGGAAACAGAGGATGGATCAACAACATGGTAGTGACTCCACAATAATGACCTAAAGGAAACAGAGTATGGATCAACAACATGGTAGTGACTCCACAATAATGACTTAAAGGAAACAGAGGATGGATCAACAACATGGTAGTGACTCCACAATAATGACCTAAAGGAAACAGAGGATGTATCAACAACATGGTAGTGACTCCACAATAATGACCTAAAGGAAACAGAGGATGGATCAACAACATGGTAGTGACTCCACAATAATGACCTAAATGAAACAGAGTATGGATCAACAACATAGTAGTGACTCCACAATAATGACCTAAAGGAAACAGAGGATGGATCAACAACATGGTAGTGACTCCACAATAATGACCTAAAGGAAACAGAGTATGGATCAACAACATGGTAGTGACTCCACAATAATGACCTAAAGGAAACAGAGGATGGATCAACAACATGGTAGTGACTCCACAATAATGACCTAAAGGAAACAGAGGATGGATCAACAACATGGTAGTGACTCCACAATAATGACCTAAAGGAAACAGAGGATGGATCAACAACATGGTAGTGACCTACAATAATGACTTAAAGGAAAGTCAGAGGATGGATCAACAAATATGGTAGTGACTCCACAATAATGACCTAAAGGAAACAGAGTATGGATCAACAACATGGTAGTGACTCCACAATAATGACCTAAAGGAAACAGAGGATGTATCAACAACATGGTAGTGACTCCACAATAATGACCTAAAGGAAACAGAGTATGGATCAACAACATGGTAGTGACTCCACAATAATGACCTAAAGGAAACAGAGGATGGATCAACAACATGGTAGTGACTCCACAATAATGACCTAAAGGAAACAGAGGATGGATCAACAACATGGTAGTGACTCCACAATAATGACCTAAAGGAAACAGAGGATGGATCAACAACATGGTAGTGACTCCACAATAATGACCTAAAGGAAACAGAGGATGTATCAACAACATGGTAGTGACTCCACAATAATGACCTAAAGGAAACAGAGGATGTATCAACAACATGACTCCACAATAATGACCTAAAGGAAACAGAGGATGGATCAACAACATGGTAGTGACTCCACAATAATGACTGCATGAAACAGAGGATGTATCAACAAATAGATGGTAGTGACTCCACAATAATGACCTAAAGGAAACAGAGGATGGATCAACAACATGGTAGTGACTCCACAATAATGACCTAAAGGAAACAGAGGATGTATCAACAACATGGTAGTGACTCCACAATAATGACCTAAAGGAAACAGAGGATGGATCAACAACATGGTAGTGACTCCACAATAATGACCTAAAGGAAACAGAGGATGGATCAACAACATGGTAGTGACTCCACAATAATGACCTAAAGGAAACAGAGGATGGATCAACAACATGGTAGTGACTCCACAATAATGACCTAAAGGAAACAGAGGATGGATCAACAACATGGTAGTGACTCCACAATAATGACCTAAAGGAAACAGAGGATGTATCAACAACATGGTAGTGACTCCACAATAATGACCTAAAGGAAACAGAGGATGGATCAACAACATGGTAGTGACTCCACAATAATGACCTAAAGGAAACAGAGGATGGATCAACAACATGGTAGTGACTCCACAATAATGACCTAAAGGAAACAGAGGATGGATCAACAACATGGTAGTGACTCCCACAATAATGACCTAAAGGAAACAGAGGATGGATCAACAACATGGTAGTGACTCCAATAATGACCTAAAGGAAACAGAGGATGTATCAACAACATGGTAGTGACTCCACAATAATGACCTAAAGGAAACAGAGGATGGATCAACAACATGGTAGTGACTCCACAATAATGACCTAAAGGAAACAGAGGATGGATCAACAACATGGTAGTGACTCCACAATAATGACCTAAAGGAAACAGAGGATGGATCAACAACATGGTAGTGACTCCACAATAATGACCTAAAGGAAACAGAGGATGGATCAACAACATGGTAGTGACTCCACAATAATGACCTAAAGGAAACAGAGAGGATGGATCAACAACATGGTAGTGACTCCCACAATAATGACCTAAAGGAAACAGAGGATGGATCAACAACATGGTAGTGACTCCACAATAATGACCTAAAGGAAACAGAGGATGGATCAACAACATGGTAGTGACTCCACAATAATGACCTAAAGGAAACAGAGGATGGATCAACAACATGGTAGTGACTCCACAATAATGACCTAAAGGAAACAGAGGATGGATCAACAACATGGTAGTGACTCCACAATAATGACCTAAATGGAATGAAAGACGTATGCAAATATACAGAGCATATGTATTCAACAAGACACTAAAGTAAAACTGAAAAAGTGAATACTTATCAACAACATGGTAGTGACTCCACAATAATGACCTAAAGTTTGAAACAGAATGAAAATTTTACATTTGTAACACAATGCAAAATAGTGTTCTACCTACCCAGGAAACAAGGCCATGTTCTACAACCAACATGCATAGTGACTCCACAATAAGTGTTCTACCTAAATGACAGAATGAAAAGTGAATACCAAGTGTTCTACAACCAAAATATTCCAAAGGTGCATTATTCATTCATCTTAAAAAATAGCTGTTCATAGGCCAATACTTATCTAATCAAGGTATATATGTGTTTTATTATTTTGACATTAAAAAAGCTGTAATATATATATACTATTTCTTCCAGTTTTGACATTAGAGTAATTTTGTAGATCGTTGACAAAAAATGAAATACATTTTAATTCCACTGTAACACAATACAATTTGAAATCATCCAAAAGTGTTCTACCTACCCACACCGGAGAGAGCTGTTCATCAGGCCAAGTGTTCTACCTAACCACACTCGAGAGAGCTGTTCATCAGGCCAAGTGTTCTACCTAACCACACCGGAGAGAGCTGTTCATCAGGCCAAGTGTTCTACCTAACCACACCGGGAGAGAGCTGTTCATCAGGTCTAGTGTTCTACCTACCCACACCAGAGAGAGCTGTTCATCAGGCCAAGTGTTCTACCTAACCACACCGGAGAGAGCTGTTCATCAGGCCAAGTGTTCTACCTAACCACACCGGAGAGAGCTGTTCATCAGGCCAAGTGTTCTACCTAACCACACCGGAGAGAGCTGTTCATCAGGCCAAGTGTTCTACCTAACCACACCGGAGAGCTGTTCATCAGGCCATGTTCTACCTAACCACACCGGAGAGAGCTGTTCATCAGGCCTCTAGGTCAACCTACCCACACCGGAGAGAGCTGTTCATCAGGTCTAGTGTTCTACCTACCCACACCGGAGAGAGCTGTTCATCAGGCCAAGTGTTCTACCTACCCACACCGGACCTGTTCATCAGCTGTTCACCTACCCACACCGGAGAGAGCTGTTCATCAGGCCAAGTGTTCTACCTACCCACACCGGAGAGAGCTGTTCATCAGGCCAAGTGTTCTACCTACCCCACACCGGAGAGAGCTGTTCATCAGGCCAAGTGTTCTACCTACCCACATCAGACAGAGCTGTTCATCAGGCCAAGTGTTCTACCTAACCACACCGGAGAGAGCTGTTCATCAGGTCTAGTGTTCTACCTACCCACACTGGAGAGAGCTATTCATCAGGCCTCGAGGTCAACCTACCCACACCGGACAGAGCTGTTCATCAGGTCTAGTGTTCTACCTACCCACACCGGAGAGAGCTGTTCATCAGGTCTAGTGTTCTACCTACCCACACCGGAGAGAGCTGTTCATCAGGTCTAGTGTTCTACTACCCACACCAAACAGAGCTGTTCATCAGGCCTAGTGTTCTACCTAACCACCAGACAGAGCTGTTCATCAGGGTCTACCTAGACAGTGATGTTCATCAGGCCTCGAGTGTCTACCTACCCACACCAGACAGTGATCAGGCCTCGAGGTCTACCTAACCACACCTGACAGTGATGTTCATCAGGCCTCGAGGTCTACCTACCCACACCAGACAGTGATGTTCATCAGGCCTCGAGGTCTACCTACCCACACCTGACAGTGATGTTCATCAGGCCTCGAGGTCTACCTACCCACACCTGACAGTGATGTTCATTAGGCCTCGAGGTCTACCTACCCACACCTGACAGTGATGTTCATTAGGCCTCGAGGTCTACCTACCCACACCTGACAGTGATGTTCATTAGGCCTCGAGGTCTACCTACCCACACCTGACAGGGATGTTCATTAGGCCTCGAGGTCTGCCTGCCCCACACCGGGGTTTAAGGTTTATAGCAGTGTAATAGTTGGTTAGTAAGTCAGTTGAGGTTTAAAGCAGTGTAATAGTTGGTTAGTAAGTCAGTTGAGGTTTATAGCAGTGTAATAGTTGGTTAGTAAGTCAGTTGAGGTTTATAGCAGTGTAATAGTTGGTTAGTAAGTCAGTTAAGGTTTATAGCAGTGTAAGAGTTGGTTAGTAAGTCAGTTAAGGTTTATATCAGTGTAATAGTTGGTTAGTAAGTCAGTTAAGGTTTATAGCAGTGTAATAGTTGGTTAGTAAGTCAGATGAGGTTTATAGCAGTGTAAGAGTTGGTTAGTAAGTCAGTTAAGGTTTATATCAGTGTAATAGTTGGTTAGTAAGTCAGTTAAGGTTTATAGCAGTGTAATAGTTGGTTAGTAAGTCAGTTAAGATGTATAGAAGTGTAAGAGTTGGTTAGTAAGTCAGTTGAGGTTTAAAGCAGTGTAATAGTTGGTTAGTAAGTCAGTTAAGGTTTATAGCAGTGTAATATTTGGTTAGTAAGTCAGTTGAGGTTTATAGCAGTGTAAGAGTTGGTTAGTAAGTCAGTTAAGATTTATAGAAGTGTAAGAGTTGGTTAGTAAGTCAGTTGAGGTTTATAGCAGTGTAATAGTTGGTTAGTAAGTCAGTTGAGGTTTATAGCAGTGTAAGAGTTGGTTCGTAAGTCAGTTGAGGTTTAAAGCAGTGTAATAGTTGGTTAGTAAGTCAGTTGAGGTTTAAAGCAGTGTAAGAGTTGGTTAGTAAGTCAGTTGAGGTTTAAAGCAGTGTAAGAGTTGGTTAGTAAGTCAGTTGAGGTTTATAGCAGTGTAATAGTTGGTTAGTAAGTCAGTTGAGGTTTATAGCAGTGTAATAGTTGGTTTGTAAGTCAGTTGAGGTTTATAGCAGTGTAATAGTTGGTTAGTAAGTCAGTTGAGGTTTATAGCAGTGTAATAGTTGGTTAGTAAGTCAGTTAAGGTTTATAGCAGTGTAAGAGTTGGTTAGTAATTCAGTTGAGGTTTATAGCAGTGTAATAGTTGGTTAGTAAGTCAGTTGAGGTTTATAGCAGTGTACGAGTTGGTTAGTAAGTCTGTTAAGGTTTATAGCAGTGTAAGAGTTGGTTAGTAATTCAGTTGAGGTTTATAGCAGTGTAATAGTTGGTTAGTAAGTCAGTTGAGGTTTATAGCAGTGTACAAGTTGGTTAGTAAGTCAGTTGAGGTTTAAAGCATCACAGGTGTTTATTTGTCAGTCAGTTGAGGTTTAAAGCATTACAGGAGTTTGTTAGTAAGTCAGTTGAGGTTTAAAGCATTACAGGTGTTTATTTGTCAGTCAGTTGAGGTTTAAAGCATTACAGGAGTTTGTTAGTAAGTCAGTTGAGGTTTAAAGCATTACAGGAGTTTGTTAGTAAGTCAGTTGAGTTTAAAAGCATTACAGGAGTTTGTTATTAAGTCAGTTGAGGTAAATCAGTGCAGGAGTTGGTTAGGACGTCAGTTGAGGTATAGCAGTGCAGGAGTTGGTTAGTAAGTCAGTTGAGGTAAAGCAGTACAGGAGTTGGTTAGTAAGTCAGTTGAGGTAAATCAATGCAGGAGTTGGTTAGTAAGTCAGTTGAGGTAAATCAGTGCAGGAGTTTGTTAGTAAGTCAGTTGAGGTAAATCAGTGCAGGAGTTGGTTAGGACGTCAGTTGAGGTAAAGCAGTATAGGAGTTGTTTAGTAAGTCAGTTGAGGTATAGCAGTGCAGAAGTTGGTTAGGACGTCAGTTGAGGTATAGCAGTGCAGGAGTTGGTTAGTAAGTCAGTTGAGGTATAGCAGTGCAGGAGTTGGTTAGGACGCCAGTTGAGGTAAAGCAGTATTGGAGTTGTTAAGTAAGTCAGTTGAGGTATAGCAGTGCAGAAGTTGGTTAGGACGTCAGTTGAGGTATAGCAGTGCAGGAGTTGGTTAGAACGTCAGTTGAGGTATAGCAGTGCAGGAGTTGGTTAGAACGTCAGTTGAGGTATAGCAGTGCAGGAGTTGGTTAGAACGTCAGTTGAGGTATAGCAGTGCAGGAGTTGGTTAGTAAGTCAGTTGAGGTATAGCAGTGCAGGAGTTGGTTAGTACGTCAGTTGAGGTATAGCAGTGCAGGAGTTGGTTAGGACGTCAGTTGAGGTATAGCAGTGCAGGAGTTGGTTAGAACGTCAGTTGAGGTATAGCAGTGCAGGAGTTGGTTAGTAAGTCAGTTGAGGTATAGCAGTGCAGGAGCTGGTTAGTAAGTCAGTTGAGGTATAGCAGTGCAGGAGTTGGTTAGTAAGTCAGTTGAGGTAAAGCAGTGCAGGAGTTGGTTAGTAAGTCAGTTGAGGTATAGCAGTGCAGTAGTTGGTTAGGACGTCAGTTGAGGTATAGCAGTGCAGGAGTTGGTTAGAACGTCAGTTGAGGTATAGCAGTGCAGGAGTTGGTTAGTAAGTCAGTTGAGGTATAGCAGTGCAGTAGTTGGTTAGAACGTCAGTTGCGATAAAGCAGTGCAGTAGTTGGTTAGTAAGTCAGTTGCGGTATAGCAGTGCAGAAGTTGGTTAGGACGTCAGTTGCGGTAAAGCAGTGCAGGAGTTGGTTAGTAAGTCAGTTGCGGTATAGCAGTGCAGGAGTTGGTTAGGACGTCAGTTGAGGTATAGCAGTGCAGGAGTTGGTTAGGACGTCAGTTGAGGTAAAGCAGTGCAGGAGTTGGTTAGTAAGTCAGTTGAGGTAAAGCAGTGCAGGAGTTGGTTAGGACGTCAGTTGAGGTATAGCAGTGCAGGAGTTGGTTAGAACTTCAGTTGCGGTATAGCAGTGCAGGAGTTGGTTAGTAAGTCAGTTGCGGTAAAGCAGTGCAGGAGTTGGTTAGTAAGTCAGTTGAGGTATAGCAGTGCAGTAGTTGGTTAGGACGTCAGTTGAGGTATAGCAGTGCAGGAGTTGGTTAGAACGTCAGTTGAGGTATAGCAGTGCAGGAGTTGGTTAGTAAGTCAGTTGAGGTATAGCAGTGCAGTAGTTGGTTAGAACGTCAGTTGCGGTAAAGCAGTGCAGTAGTTGGTTAGTAAGTCAGTTGTGTATAGCAGTGCAGAAGTTGGTTAGGACGTCAGTTGCGGTAAAGCAGTGCAGGAGTTGGTTAGTAAGTCAGTTGCGGTATAGCAGTGCAGGAGTTGGTTAGGACGTCAGTTGAGGTATAGCAGTGCAGGAGTTGGTTAGGACGTCAGTTGAGGTAAAGCAGTGCAGGAGTTGGTTAGTAAGTCAGTTGAGGTAAAGCAGTGCAGGAGTTGGTTAGGACGTCAGTTGAGGTATAGCAGTGCAGGAGTTGGTTAGAACGTCAGTTGCGGTATAGCAGTGCAGGAGTTGGTTAGTAAGTCAGTTGCGGTAAAGCAGTGCAGGAGTTGGTTAGTAAGTCAGTTGAGGTATAGCAGTGCAGAAGTTGGTTAGGACGTCAGTTGCGGTAAAGCAGTGCAGGAGTTGGTTAGTAAGTCAGTTGCGGTATAGCAGTGCAGGAGTTGGTTAGGACGTCAGTTGAGGTATAGCAGTGCAGGAGTTGGTTAGGACGTCAGTTGAGGTATAGCAGTGCAGGAGTTGGTTAGTAAGTCAGTTGAGGTAAAGCAGTGCAGGAGTTGGTTAGGACGTCAGTTGAGGTATAGCAGTGCAGGAGTTGGTTAGGACGTCAGTTGAGGTATAGCAGTGCAGGAGTTGGTTAGTAAGTCAGTTGAGGTATAGCAGTGCAGGAGTTGGTTAGAACGTCAGTTGAGGTAAAGCAGTGCAGGAGTTGGTTAGGACGTCAGTTGAGGTATAGCAGTGCAGGAGTTGGTTAGGACGTCAGTTGAGGTATAGCAGTGCAGGAGTTGGTTAGGACGTCAGTTGAGGTATAGCAGTGCAGGAGTTGGTTAGTAAGTCAGTTGAGGTATAGCAGTGCAGGAGTTGGTTAGGACGTCAGTTGAGGTATAGCAGTGCAGGAGTTGGTTAGGACGTCAGTTGAGGTATAGCAGTGCAGGAGTTGGTTAGGACGTCAGTTGAGGTATAGCAGTGCAGGAGTTGGTTAGAACGTCAGTTGAGGTATAGCAGTGCAGGAGTTGGTTAGTACGTCAGTTGAGGTATAGCAGTGCAGGAGTTGGTTAGGACGTCAGTTGAGGTATAGCAGTGCAGGAGTTGGTTAGGACGTCAGTTCAGATGTTGTCATCCTGGGAACAGAAGAAGAGGAAGTTCGAGCCAGTAGAAGCTGTGTCTCCGCTGGCTGTCTCCCTGAGGCCTGACTCTACTGTGATCCGATTAGACTTCTCCCTGAGTGAACCACAGACGACGTGTCTACCCAGAAATGTAACAGCGTCACTAATGTACTGTACCATTTAAAGGATAATTCAAGGACAATCATACCGGCTGTACTTCTATATTTTAAAAAGTGTATCTCTCTCGGGATTGGTGGGTACATGCAGGAAATTGTCAGAGACACCACGACGGTCCTTCATGACAACTCATTTTTCTGCTGGGAGAAAATAAGATAAAAACAATTTGAGGAAAAACTTAAGGTCGTTTGATAAGGAAAACGTCATACCGGATGTATTTCTGTATTTGGAAAATATCTTGAAACCTGATGGTTGACATGCAATGATGGTGCTCGCCTACGGAGCTGTGAGGGGAACGGCACCTCAGTACCTCCAGGCTCTGATCAGGCCCTACACCCAAACAAGGACACTGCGTTCATCCACCTCTGGCCTGCTCGCCTCCCTACCACTGAGGAAGTACAGTTCCCGCTCAGCCCAGTCAAAACTGTTCGCTGCTCTGGCCCCCCAATGGTGGAACAAACTCCCTCACGACGCCAGGACAGCGGAGTCAATCACCACCTTCCGGAGACACCTGAAACCCCACCTCTTCAAGGAATACCTAGGATAGGGTAAGTAAGGGTAAGTAATCCTTCTCACCCCCCTTCTCACCCCCAACAAGATTTAGATGCAAGTGGCTGTTCCACTGGTTGTCATAAGGTGTATGCACCAATTTGTAAGTCGCTCTGGATAAGAGCGTCTGCTAAATGACTTAAATGTAAATGTAATGCAAAACATTTTGGGACAGTAAACAATGGCCCAAAAGAACCTAAATATAACTTTTAGGTGGAGTTTTCCTTTAACTGCTGGTGGGAAAAAGATAAAAGCCCCAATGAGAAGACTAAAAGCCCCAATGAGAAGATTAAAAGCCCCAATGACAAGACTAAAAGCCCCTATGACAAGACTAAAAGCCCCAATAAGAAGATTAAAAGCCCCTATGACAAGACTAAAAGCCCCTATGAGAAGACTAAAAGCCCCTATGAGAAGACTAAAAGCCCCTATGAGAAGACTAAAAGCCCTATGAGAAGACTAAAAGCCACTATGAGAAGACTAAAAGCCCCTATGAGAAGACTAAAAGCCCTATGAGAAGACTAAAAGCCCCTATGAGAAGACTAAAAGCCCTATGAGAAGACTAAAAGCCCTATGAGAAGACTAAAAGCCCCTATGAGAAGACTAAAAGCCCCTATGAGAAGACTAAAAGCCCTATGAGAAGACTAAAAGGCCCTATGAGAAGACTAAAAGCCCCCATGAGAAGACTAAAAGCCCCTATGAGAAGACTAAAAGCCCCCATGAGAAGACTAAAAGGCACTACCACCGTCACTAAGAGTTCAGTGAACGAGAGGAGGCCCATCCACTGCCATTGTGGTCATTGTGGAAATAAGGCTGTCACCTCGGGAACGTCTCTCGGCGAATGGGCTGTCAAGAGACCTCAGCGCTCAGCAGCGTTAGACAGTGGGAAAGAGCAGTGGAAACATCTTAGCAGAACATGAAAGCTGGTTACACGTTGAATGAGTAGTGTGCAATAATCTATCTATCACTTTTATGGTAATACAGTGAGTGTACTCTCTGATCCCCCCCAACCTTATTCACTCTTTATCACTAACAGAGAGAGAGAGAGAGAGAGAGAGAGAGAGAGAGAGAGAGAGAGAGAGAGAGAGAGAGAGAGAGAGAGAGAGAGAGAGAGAGAGAGAGAGAGAGAGAGAGAGAGAGAGAGAGAGAGAGAGAGAGAGAGAGAGAGAGAGAGAGAGAGAGAGAGAGAGAGAGAGAGAGAGAGAGAGAGAGAGAGAGAGAGAGAGAGAGAGTGAGTATCTCTGTCTGTGACAGGCAGAGCAGAGAGTTGAGAGAACACTGTTTCAGTCCTAATGTTCCCCGTGGCTGTCCCTGTGGCTCAGAGACTGCGGTTCCTGTCAGCTCTGCTCAGCGTCTCATTTGAGCCCTGGCTAACCGCTGCCCTCGCTGCCCCTGCTGCCCCCGCCTCTGACCAGGTTAAAGCAGCCAATCAAAGGACAGAGGTGACCTCCCATGCCCCAGGCCCTCTCATGATTGGCAGGTACATGCAGGTAATTGAATGTCAGAGACACTGCGACGAAGCTTCATGACAACTCACTGTTCTGTCTGGGAAGAACATAAGAGAAAATCTATTTGAGGAAAAATGTAAGGTTGTCTGATAAGGAACCCTACAGTGAGGAACCCTATAGGGAGGAACCCTACAGCGAGGAACCCTACAGCGAGGAACCCTATAGTGAGGAACCCTATAGTGAGGAACCCTACAGCGAGGAACCCTATAGTGAGGAACCCTACAATGAGGAACCCTACAGTGAGGAACCATACAGTGAGGAACCCTACAGTGAGGAACCCTATAGTGAGGAACCCTATAGCGGATGAAAATAGATGAAGGAACATTTTCAAGATCGCAACATTTTTTCTTGTAATTTTTCTCGCAATTCATTTTTAATCAGGTTGGGACACTGTTTAATCATTTGTGGACATTCTATAGAACCCTGTTTCTGCATTCTGAAGATAGAAGGAGGGAGTTGGAGAGGGAGACCAGCTTTATAGGGCCTGTGGAGAAAGATCGGTGTTGTAATAATAGATCATAAACACACACACACTTACAAGCACACATACACACACACACACACACACCTTACAAGCACACGCACACACACTTACAAGCACACACACACACACACACACACACACACACACACACACACACACACACACACACACACACACACACACACACACACACACACACACACACACACACACACACACACACACACACACACGCACACACACAAAGGCTGCTTCAGTCCTTCCCTGTCATCTCTTCTCAGTCATATGACTCCATATTGCATCCAGACAGGAGACCATGTCTCAGTCTGAGCTGCATCAGCTGCATGTGTGAGAACAGGACAGGAACATCCATATGCCGTTGCTTACAATGATGGCTCTGGGCTATAGGTGTTTAAAGGCAGAATACTATGGTCTGACTCAAATCCGCATTGCAGTGTCAACACAGTCGGAAATACACACACATCTGTCCACCAAGATAGGCAATAGTGGATTTGTTGACAGTTATTCCAGAACAGCAATGCTGACTGTTATCGTACTGTCAGACCTGTTGTAATTATGGAAATAAATATACTGCATATCTATGTCAGGACGCATGGATTCAGGATTCCTTTAATGTGATTTCTCCTTTTTGATGTATTTTCTTTAGGTTGAGAGCTTTTACCACCCAGAGAGAGGCAAGGGTGGGAGAGAGACCGGATCATAGTTATCTATAATCCACTCACTGCATGCCTACTTCATCTAATTCCACAAATTGACATTTAATCTGTGATACTTTGACTAATTCTGTCACGCTACGCTACTATCTGTGAACCAGAGAGCATCTCGTTCCGATGTGATTTCGCATAAACGGTGTGTCTTTCAATTACATTTAGTCTTTTTTCTTCTCTGTTTCTCTCGTCTTGATTTTTTCTGTTGTCTCGTCTTTATCTTTTCTTCTACTCTCTTTGTTATTCACTGGGGGCGTTTCTCTGTCCTAATCTTTATTGAGACGATCAATAGGTGACGGCAACACCTGACCGACGGTGAATAAATCACTTATAATCACACATGTTGGGCTGTTCTCACATCTTTCCAACAATCCCTCTCTTTCCACCCGGTCTCGCATGAATACTCCCTGTGTTCAGGCTGGTTATTGGCTGGCTCTGTCAACACTACCTCAACGTCTGAACGAACAAACAAAGCAGGTCCAGAGAGCAGGATGAGTTGAGATGGGATCAATATGAAGTAGTGGTGTGTTGCTGGTTGACTGCCGTTATGTAAAAGCCTAAGGACCATTTCCTGGGATCAGAGATCGATGGCGGTGCGGAACACTGGAGAGAAGAGGGTGCTTCCCAAATGGAACCTGATACCCTATTTAGTGCACTCTTCTTGGCAGGGCACATAGGGCTCTGGTTAAAAAATAGTGCACTATATATGGCATAGGTTGCCCTGTTGGGACGCAGCCCAGGAGTCCTCCTATCAGGTGTAACTGAGCGACGGGAGAGACTTTTACAAGGACCTCCGTGCCATGTCCTGGGACATGTTCTGACACAGTCTCACAGCTGTGGGAAAATACATATACATGTATGCTTCCTCCCTCACGCTGACATACTTGTGTTTATGTGTTGGGGAAATGTTACTGGCAAACATGGACAGGTAGGCACAGGAGCAGGATCAGGCTAGCATTGACAGGTAGGCACAGGAGCAGGATCAGGCTAGCATTGACAGGTAGGCACAGGAGCAGGATCAGGCTAGCATTGACAGGTAGGCACAGGAGCAGGAGCAGGCTAGCATTGACAGGTAGGCACAGGAGCAGGATCAGGCTAGCATTGACAGGTAGGCACAGGAGCAGGATCAGGCTAGCATTGACAAGTAGGCACAGGAGCAGGAGCAGGAGCAGGCTAGCATTGACAAGTAGCCACAGGAGCAGGATCAGGCTAGCATTGACAAGTAGGCACTGGAGCAGGATCAGGCTAGCATTGACAGGTAGGCACAGGAGCAGGATCAGGCTAGCATTGACAAGTAGGCACAGGAGCAGCATCAGACTAGCATTGACAAGTAAGCCCAGGAGCAGGAGCAGGCTAGCATTGACATCTCGGCCCAGGAGCAGGCTAGCATGGACAGGTAGCCACAGGAGCAGGATCAGGCTAGCATTGACAAGTAGGCACTGCAGCAGGATCAGGCTAGCATGGACTGGTAGGCACAGGAGCAGGATCAGGCTAGCATTAACAAGTAGGCACAGGACCAGGAGCAGGCTAGCATTGACAGGTAGACACAGGAGCAGGATCAGGCTAGCATTGACAAGTAGGCACAGGAGCAGGAGCAGGAGCAGGCTAGCATTGACAAGTAGCCACAGGAGCAGGATCAGGCTAGCATTGACAAGTAGGCACTGGAGCAGGATCAGGCTAGCATTGACAGGTAGGCACAGGAGCAGGATCAGGCTAGCATTGACAAGTAGGCACAGGAGCAGGAGCAGGCTAGCATTGACAAGTAGCCACAGGAGCAGGATCAGGCTAGCATTGACAAGTAGGCACTGGAGCAGGATCAGGCTAGCATTGACAGGTAGGCACAGGAGCAGGATCAGGCTAGCATTGACAAGTAAGCCCAGGAGCAGGAGCAGGCTAGCATTGACATGTCGGCCCAGGAGCAGGCTAGCATGGACAGGTAGCCACAGGAGCAGGATCAGGCTAGCATTGACAAGTAGGCACTGGAGCAGGATCAGGCTAGCATGGACTGGTAGGCACAGGAGCAGGATCAGGCTAGCATTAACAAGTAGGCACAGGACCAGGAGCAGGCTAGCATTGACAGGTAGACACAGGAGCAGGATCAGGCTAGCATTGACAAGTAGGCACAGGAGCAGCATCAGACTAGCATTGACAAGTAAGCCCAGGAGCAGGAGCAGGCTAGCATTGACATGTCGGCCCAGGAGCAGGCTAGCATGGACAGGTAGGCACAGGGGCAGGATTAGGCTAGTTTTGACAGTTAGGTTCAGGAGCAGGATCAGGCTAGTATTAATAGGTAGGCTCAGACGCAACAACAGGCACGCTCGCATGCATGCACGCACGCACACACACACACAAACCTCCACCCCCCCACACACAAACACAAACACACACAACACCCATCAGTATTTGTGAGGAGCCAGATGGAGAGGAGAGGAGAGGAGAGGAGAGGAGAGGAGAGGAGAGGAGAGGAGAGGAGAGGAGAGAGGAAAGAAAGGATAGAGAGGAAGAAGAGTGGTTGAGGGATGTGCACTCCCTCATTCTTAGTCAGGACACGAGGTCTCTGAGAATTTAGTCTGAAGAGGGGAGCTCTAGCCTTTGGGTGATGCAACACTAGACGTGAAGCCGGCAACACAGCCCGTGGTAATACAGGGTTTTCCCATCGCCACAGACTCCAGCAGAATGCTGGCAGTTTAACTCCATGCAAAGTTACCTCAAAATAGTTCCCTTTAAGACCTGTTCATCTGATGAAATAGATAGGAGATGCAGGTACGTGGTATCATGAAATGATTGGTATATAAAGGATTGGTATATAAATGATTGGTATATAAAGGATTGGTATATAAAGGATTGGTATATAAAGGATTGGTATATAAAGGATTGGTATATAAAGGATTGGTATTTGGTATATAAAGGATTGGTATATAAAGGATTGGTATATAAAGGATTGGTATATAAAGGATTGGTATTTTGTATATAAAGGATTGGTATATAAAGGATTGGTATATAAAGGATTGGTATATAAAGGATTGGTATTTTGTATATAAAGGATTGGTATATAAAGGATTGGTATATAAAGGATTGGTATATAAAGGATTGGTATTTGGTATATAAAGGATTGGTATTTTGTATATAAAGGATTGGTATATAAAGGATTGGTATATAAAGAATTGGTATATAAAGGATTGGTATTTGGTATATAAAGGATTGGTATTTGGTATATAAAGGATTGGTATATAAATGATTGGTATATAAAGGATTGGTATATAAAGGATTGGTATTTGGTATATAAAGGATTGGTATTTTGGTATATAAAGGATTGGTATTATTAAAGGATTGGTATATAAAGGATTGGTATTTGGTATATAAAGGATTGGTATATAAAGGATTGGTATATAAAGGATTGGTATTTGGTATATAAAGGATTGGTATATAAAGGATTGGTATATAAAGGATTGGTATATAAAGGATTGGTATTTGGTATATAAAGGATTGGTATATAAAGGATTGGTATATAAAGGATTGGTATATAAAGAGATTTGGTATATAAAGGATTGGTATTTGGTA
>NW_026277493.1:0-1165 GCF_023373465.1 Oncorhynchus keta | reverse complement strand
GGTAGACCAGGGTAGTGGAATGACAGTAGATGGTAGACCAGGGTAATATAATGACAGTAGATGGTAGACCAGGGTAATATAATGACAGTAGATGGACCAGGGCAGACAGTAGAAAGTAGACCAGGGTAATATAATGACAGTAGATGGTAGACCAGGGTAATATAATGACAGTAGATGAGACAGGGTAATATAATGACAGGTAGACCAGGGTAATATAATGACAGTAGATGGTAGACCAGGGTAATATAATGACAGTAGATGGTAGACCAGGTTAAGATAATGACAGTAGAAGGTAGACCAGGGTAATATAATGACAGTAGATGGTAGACCAGGTTAATATAATGACAGTAGATGGTAGACCAGGGTAATAATGACAGTAGAAGGTAGACCAGGGTAATATAATGACAGTAGATGGTAGACCAGGGTAATATAATGACAGTAGATGGTAGACCAGGGTAATATAATGACAGTAGAAAGTAGACCAGGTAATATAATGACAGTAGATGGTAGACCAGGTTAATATAATGACAGTAGATGGTAGACCAGGTAATATAATGACAGTAGATGGTAGACCAGGGTAATATAATGACAGTAGATGGTAGACAGTAGATAATGACAGTAGAGACCAGGGTAATATAATGACAGTAGATGGTAGACCAGGGTAATATAATGACAGTAGAGGGTAGACCAGGTAATTTAATGACAGTAGAAAGTAGACCAGGTAATATATTGACAGTAGATGGTAGACCAGGGTAATATAATGACAGTAGAGGGTAGACCAGGGTAATTTAATGACAGTAGAAAGTAGACCAGGTAATATAATGACAGTAGATGGTAGACCAGGGTAATATAATGACAGTAGATGGTAGACCAGGGTAGTGGAATGACAGTAGATGGTAGACCAGGGTAAATAATGACAGTAGATGGTAGACCAGGGTAATATAATGACAGTAGATGGTAGACCAGGTAATATAATGACAGTAGATGGTAGACCAGGTAAGATAATGACAGTAGAAGGTAGACCAGGGTAATATAATGACAGCAGATGGTAGACAGTAGACAGTAGATGGTAGACCAGGTAATATAATGACAGTAGATATAATGACAGTAGATGGTAGACCAGGTTAATAGATTGACAGTAGATGGTGGACAGTAGATGGTGGAC
>NW_026277492.1:0-3757 GCF_023373465.1 Oncorhynchus keta | reverse complement strand
GACAGTATATCTACCTGGTCTGTCATAATATAATAGAGACAGTAGATCTACCCAATAGAGACATAGAGACAGTATATCTACCTGGTCTGTCATAATATAATAGAGACAGTAGATCTAGCTGGTCTGTCATAATATAATAGAGACAGTAGATCTAGCTGGTCTGTCATAATATAATAGAGACAGTATATCTACCTCGTCTGTCATAATATAATAGAGACAGTAGATCTACATGGTCTGTCAAAATATAATAGAGACAGTAGATCTAGCTGGTCTGTCATAATATAATAGAGACAGTAGATCTAGCTGGTCTGTCATAATATAATAGAGACAGTAGATCTAGCTGGTCTGTCATAATATACTAGAGACAGTAGATCTAGCTGGTCTGTCATAATGCAATAGAGACAGTAGATCTAGCTGGTCTGTTATAATACAATAGAGACAGCAGATCTACATGGTCTGTCAAAATATAATAGAGACAGTAGATCTAGCTTGTCTATCATAATATAATAGAGACAGTAGATCTACCCAATAGAGACATAGAGACAGTATATCTACCTGGTCTGTCATAATATAATAGAGACAGTAGATCTAGCTGGTCTGTCATAATATAATAGAGACAGTATATCTATAATATAATAGAGACAGTATATCTACGTCTGTCATAATATAATAGAGACAGTAGATCTACATGGTCTGTCAAAATATAATAGAGACAGTAGATCTAGCTGGTCTGTCATAATATAATAGAGACAGTAGATCTAGCTGGTCTGTCATAATATAATAGAGACAGTAGATCTAGCTGGTCTGTCATAATATACTAGAGACATTAGATCTAGCTGGTCTGTCATAATGCAATAGAGACAGTAGATCTAGCTGGTCTGTTATAATATAATAGAGACAGCAGATCTAGCTGGTCTGTCATAATATACTAGAGACAGTAGATCTAGCTGGTCTGTCATAATGCAATAGAGACAGTAGATCTAGCTGGTCTGTCATAATACAATAGAGACAGCAGATCTAGTTGGTCTGTCATAATATACTAGAGACAGTAGATCTAGCTGGTCTGTCATAATACAATAGCGACAGTTGATCTAGCTGGCCTGTCATTTCATAATAGAGACAGTGGATCTACATGGTCTGTCAAAATATAATAGAGACAGTAGATCTAGCTGGTCTATCATAATATAATAGAGACAGCAGATCTACCCAATAGAGACATAGAGACAGTAGATCTAGCTGGTCTGTCATAATATAATAGAGACAGTATATCTACCTGGTCTGTCATAATATAATAGAGACAGTAGATCTAGCTGGTCTGTCAAATATAATAGAGACAGTAGATCTAGCTGGTCTGTCATAATATAATAGAGACAGTATATCTACCTCGTCTGTCATAATATAATAGAGACAGTAGATCTACATGGTCTGTCAAAATATAATAGAGACAGTAGATCTAGCTGGTCTGTCATAATATAATAGAGACAGTAGATCTAGCTGGTCTGTCATAATATAATAGAGACAGTAGTTCTACCTGGTCTGTCATTTTATAATAGAGACAGTAGTTCTACCTGGTCTGTCATTTTATAATAGAGACAGTAGAGCTAGCTGGTCTGTCATAATATAATAGAGACACTAGATCTAGCTGGTCTGTCATAATATAATAGAGACAGTAGATCTACCTGGTCTGTCATTTTATAATAGAGACAGTAGATCTAGCTGGTCTATCATAATATAATAGAGACAGTAGATCTACCCAATAGAGACATAGAGACAGTATATCTACCTGGTCTGTCATTTTATAATAGAGACAGTAGAGCTAGCTGGTCTGTCATAATATAATAGAGACACTAGATCTAGCTGGTCTGTCATAATATAATAGAGACAGTAGATCTAGCTGGTCTGTCATAATATAATAGAGACAGTCGATCTAGCTGGTCTGTCATAATATAATAGAGACAGTAGATCTAGCTGGTCTGTCATAATATAATAGAGACAGTCGATCTAGCTGGTCTGTCATAATACAATAGAGACAGTAGATCTAGCTGGTCTGTCAAAATATAATAGAGACAGTAGATCTATCTGGTCTTTCAAAATATAATAGAGACAGTAGATCTAGCTGGTCTGACATATAATAGAGACAGTATATCTAGTTGTCTGTCATAATATAATAGAGACATAGAGACAGTAGATTTAGCTGGTCTGTCATAATATAATAGAGACAGTATTTATACCTGGTCTGACATAATATAATAGAGACAGTAGATCTAGATGGTCTCTCATTTTATAATGGAGACAGTATATCTACCTGGTCTGTCATAATATAATAGAGACAGTAGATCTCGCTGGTCTGTCATAATGTAATAGATACAGTAGATCTAGCTGGTCTGTCATAATATAATAGGGACAGTAGATGTAGCTGGTCGGTCATAATATAATAGAGACAGTAGATCTAGCTGGTCTGTCATAATACAATAGTGACAATAGATCTAGATGGTCTCTCATTTTATAATGGAGACAGTATATCTACCTGGTCTGTCATAATATAATAGAGAGAGTAGATCTAGCTGGTCTGTCATAATATAATAGAGACAGTAGATCTAGCTGGTCTGTCAAAATATAATAGACACAGTAGATCTAGCTGTTCTGTCATAATATAATAGAGACAGTAGATCTAGCTGGTCTGTCATAATGTAATAGAGACATTCGATCTAGCTGGTCTGTCATAATACAATAGAGACAGTAGATATAGCTTGTCTGTGATAATATAATAGAGACAGTAGATCTACCTGGTCTGTCAAAATATAATAGAGACAGTAGATCTAGCTGGTCTGTCATAATGTAATAGACAGTAGATCTAGCTGGTCTGTCATAATATACTAGACACAGTAGATCTAGCTGGTCTGTCATATATATAATAATAATAATATATGCCATTTAGCAGACGCTTTTATCCAAAGCGACTTACAGTCATGTGTGCATACATTCTACGTATGGAGTGGTCGGGGATAATATAATAGAGACAGTAGATCTAGCTGGTCTGTCAAAATATAATAGACACAGTAGATCTAGCTGTTCTGTCATAATATAATAGAGACAGTATATCTACCTGGTCTGTCATAATATAATAGAGACAGTAGATCTAGCTGGTCTGTCATAATATAATAGAGACAGTAGATCTAGCAGGTATGTTATAATATAATAGTGACAGTAGATGCCCAGCTGAGGTCTGTCATAATATAATAGAGACAGTAGATCTAGCTGGTCTGTCATAATATAATAGAGACAGTCGATCTAGCTGGTCTGTCATAATACAATAGAGACAGTAGATCTAGCTGGTCTGTCATAATATAATAGAGACAGTAGATCTATCTGGTCTTTCAAAATATAATAGAGACAGTAGATCTAGCTGGTCTGACATAATATAATAGAGACAGTATATCTAGTTTGTCTGTCATAATATAATAGAGACATAGAGACAGTAGCTGGTCTGTCATAATATAATAGAGACAGTATTTATACCTGGTCTGACATAATATAATAGAGACAGTAGATCTAGATGGTCTCTCATTTTATAATGGAGACAGTATATCTACCTCGTCTGTCATAATATAATAGAGACAGTAGATCTACATGGTCTGTCAAAATATAATAGAGACCCAGTAGATCTAGCTTCTATCATAATATAATAGAGACAGTAGATCTACCCAATAGAGACATAGAGACAGTATATCTACCTGGTCTGTCATAATATAATAGA
>NW_026277491.1:0-34854 GCF_023373465.1 Oncorhynchus keta | reverse complement strand
ATTATATTACCGTGGTCTACCCTCTACTGTCATTATATTACCCTGATCTACCATCTACTGTCATTATATTACCCTGGTCTACCATCTACTGTCATTATATTACCCTGGTCTACCATCTACTGTCAATATATTACCCTGGTCTACTTTCTACTGTCATTATATTTCCCTGGTCTACCATCTACTGTCATTATATTACCCTGGTCTACCATCTACTGTCAATATATTACCCTGGTCTACTTTCTACTGTCATTATATTACCCTAGTCTACTTTCTCCTGCCATTAAATTACCCTGGTCTACCATCTACTGTCATTATATTACCCTGGTCTACCATCTACTGTCAATCTATTAACCTGGTCTACCATCTACTGTCATTATATTACCCTGGTCTACTTTCTACTGTCATTATATTACCCTAGTCTACTTTCTACTGTCATTAAATTAATCTGGTCTACCCTCTACTGTCATTATATTTCCCTGGTCTACAATCTACTGTCAATCTATTAACCTGGTCTACCATCTACTGTCATTATATTACCCTGGTCTACCCTCTACTGTCATTATATTACCCTGGTCTACCATCTACTATCATTATATTACCCTGGTCTACCATCTACTGTCAATATATTACCCTGGTCTACTTTCTACTGTCATTATATTACCCTAGTCTACTTTCTACTGTCATTAAATTACCCTGGTCTACCCTCTACTGTCATTATATTACCCTGGTCTACCCTCTACTGTCATTATATTACCCTGATCTACCATCTACTGTCATTATATTACCCTGGTCTACCATCTACTGTCATTATATTACCCTGGTCTACCATCTACTGTCATTATATTACCCTGGTCTACCATCTACTGTCATTATATTACCCTGGTATACCATCTACTGTCAATATATTACCCTGGTCTACTTTCTACTGTCATTAAATTACCCTGGTCTACCCTCTACTGTCATTATATTACCCTGGTCTACCCTCTACTGTCATTATATTACCCCGGTCTACCATCTACTGTCATTATATTACCCTGGTCTACAATCTACTGTCAATATATTACCCTGGTCTACCATCTACTCTCATTTATATTACCCTGGTCTACCATCTACTGTCAATCTATTAACCTGGTCTACCCTCTACTGTCATTATATTACCCTGGTCTACTTTCTACTGTCATTATATTACCCTAGTCTACTTTCTACTGTCATTATATTACCCTAGTCTACTTTCTACTGTCATTAAATTACCCTGGTCTACCATCTACTGTCATTATATTACCCTGGTCTACCATCTACTGTCATTATATTACCCTGGTCTACCATCTACTGTCAATCTATTAACCTGGTCTACCCTCTACTGTCATTATATTACCCTGGTCTACCATCTACTGTCATTATATTACCCTGGTCTACCATCTACTGTCAATATATTACCCTGGTCTACTTTCTACTGTCATTATATTACCCTAGTCTACTTTCTACTGTCATTAAATTACCCTGGTCTACCCTCTACTGTCATTATATTACCCTGGTCTACCCTCTACTGTCATTATATTACACTAATCTACCATCTACTGTCAATCTATTAACCTGGTCTACCATCTACTGTCATTATATTACCCTGGTCTACCCTCTACTGTCATTATATTACCCTGGTCTACCATCTACTATCATTATATTACCCTGGTCCACCATCTACTGTCAATATATTACCCTGGTCTACTTTCTACTGTCATTATATTACCCTAGTCTACTTTCTACTGTCATTAAATTACCCTGGTCTACCCTCTACTGTCATTATATTACCCTGGTCTACCCTCTACTGTCATTATATTACCCTGATCTACCATCTACTGTCATTATATTACCCTGGTCTACCATCTACTGTCATTATATTACCCTGGTCTACCATCTACTGTCATTATATTACCCTGGTCTACCATCTACTGTCATTATATTACCCTGGTCTACCATCTACTGTCAATATATTACCCTGGTCTACTTTCTACTGTCATTATATTACCCTAGTCTACTTTCTACTGTCATTAAATTACCCTGGTCTACCCTCTACTGTCATTATATTACCCTGGTCTACCCTCTACTGTCATTATATTACCCTGATCTACCATCTAATGTCATTATATTACCCTGGTCTACCATCTACTGTCATTATATTACCCTGGTCTACAATCTACTGTCATTATATTACCCTGGTCTACCATCTACTGTCATTATATTACCCTGGTATACCATCTACTGTCAATATATTACCCTGGTCTACTTTCTACTGTCATTATATTACCCTGATCTACCATCTACTGTCATTATATTACCCTGGTCTACCCTCTACTGTCATTATATTACCCTGATCTACCATCTACTGTCATTATATTACCCTGGTCTACCATCTACTGTCATTATATTACCCTGGTCTACCATCTACTGTCATTATATTACCCTGGTCTACCATCTACTGTCATTATATTACCCTGGTATACCATCTACTGTCAATATATTACCCTGGTCTACTTTCTACTGTCATTATATTACCCTGATCTACCATCTACTGTCATTATATTACCCTGGTCTACCCTCTACTGTCATTATATTACCCTGATCTACCATCTACTGTCATTATATTACCCTGGTCTACCATCTACTGTCATTATATTACCCTGGTATACCATCTACTGTCAATATATTACCCTGGTCTACTTTCTACTGTCATTATATTACCCTGATCTACCATCTACTGTCATTATATTACCGTGGTCTACCCTCTACTGTCATTATATTACCCTGATCTACCATCTACTGTCATTATATTACCCTGGTCTACCATCTACTGTCATTATATTACCCTGGTCTACCATCTACTGTCAATATATTACCCTGGTCTACTTTCTACTGTCATTATATTATCCCTGGTCTACCATCTACTGTCATTATATTACCCTGGTCTACCATCTACTGTCAATATATTACCCTGGTCTACTTTCTACTGTCAATATATTACCATGGTCTACTTTCTACTGTCATTATATTACCCTGGTCTCTACTGTCATTATATTACCCTGGTCTACCATCTACTGTCAATCTATTAACCTGGTCTACCATCTACTGTCATTATATTACCCTGGTCTACTTTCTACTGTCATTATATTACCCTGGTCTACCATCTACTATCATTATATTACCCTGGTCTACCATCTACTGTCAATATATTACCCTGGTCTACTTTCTACTGTCATTATATTACCCTAGTCTACTTTCTACTGTCATTAAATTACCCTGGTCTACCCTCTACTGTCATTATATTACCCTGGTCTACCCTCTACTGTCATTATATTACCCTGATCTACCATCTACTGTCATTATATTACCCTGGTCTACCATCTACTGTCATTATATTACCCTGGTCTACCATCTACTGTCATTATATTACCCTGGTCTACCATCTACTGTCATTATATTACCCTGGTATACCATCTACTGTCAATATATTACCCTGGTCTACTTTCTACTGTCATTATATTACCCTGATCTACCATCTACTGTCATTATATTACCCTGGTCTACCCTCTACTGTCATTATATTACCCTAGTCTACCATCTACTGTCATTATATTACCCTGGTCTACCATCTACTGTCATTATATTACCCTGGTCTACCATCTACTGTCATTATATTACCCTGGTCTACCTTCTACTGTCATTATATTACCCTGGTCTACCATCTACTGTCATTATATTACACTGGTCTACCATCTACTGTCATTATATTACCCTGGTCTACTTTCTACTGTCATTATATTACCCTGGTCTACTTTCTACTGTCATTATATTACCCTGGTCTACCATCTACTGTCATTATATTACCCTGGTCTACCATCTACTGTCATTATATTACCCTGGTCTACCATCTACTGTCAATCTATTAACCTGGTCTACCCTCTACTGTCATTATATTACCCTGGTCTACCATCTACTGTCATTATATTACCCTGGTCTACCATCTACTGTCATTATATTACCCTGGTCTACCATCTACTGTCATTATATTACCCTGGTCTACCATCTACTGTCATTATATTACCCTGGTCTACCATCTACTGTCATTATATTACCCTGGTCTACCCTCTACTGTCATTATATTACCCTGGTCTACCATCTACTGTCAATATATTAACCTGGTCTACATCTACTGTCATTATATTACCCTGGTCTACCATCTACTGTCATTATATTACCCTGGTCTACCATCTACTGTCATTATATTACCCTGGTCTACCATCTACTGTCATTATATTACCCTGGTCTACCATCTACTGTCATTATATTACCCTGGTCTACCATCTACTGTCAATATATTACCCTGGTCTACTTTCTACTGTCATTATATTACCCTGATCTACCATCTACTGTCATTATATTACCCTGGTCTACCCTCTACTGTCATTATATTACCCTGATCTACCATCTACTGTCATTATATTACCCTGGTCTACCATCTACTGTCATTATATTACCCTGGTCTACCATCTACTGTCAATATATTACCCTGGTCAACTTTCTACTGTCATTATATTTCCCTGTCTACCATCTACTGTCATTATATTACCCTGGTCTACCATCTACTGTCAATATATTACCCTGGTCTACTTTCTACTGTCATTATATTACCCTGTCTACTTCTACTGTCATTAAATTACCCTGGTCTACCATCTACTGTCATTATATTACCCTGGTCTACCATCTACTGTCATTATATTAACCTGGTCTACCATCTACTGTCATTATATTACCCTGGTCTACCATCTACTGTCAATATATTACCCTGGTCTACTTTCTACTGTCATTATATTACCCTGATCTACCATCTACTGTCATTATATTACCCTGGTCTACCCTCTACTGTCATTATATTACCCTGATCTACCATCTACTGTCATTATATTACCCTGGTCTACCATCTACTGTCATTATATTACCCTGGTCTACCATCTACTGTCATTATATTACCCTGGTCTATATTACCTTCTACTGTCATTATATTACCCTGGTCTACCATCTACTGTCAATATATTACCCTGGTCTACTTTCTACTTTCATTATATTACCCTAGTCTACTTCCTACTGTCATTAAATTACCCTGGTCTACCATCTACTGTCATTATATTACCCTGGTCTACCATCTACTGTCATTATATTACCCTGGTCTACCATCTACTGTCATTATATTACCCTGGTCTACCATCTACTGTCAATCTATTAACCTGGTCTACCCTCTACTGTCATTATATTACCCTGGTCTACCATCTACTGTCATTATATTACCCTGGTCTACCATCTACTGTCAATATATTACCCTGGTCTACTTTCTACTGTCATTATATTACCCTAGTCTACTTTCTACTGTCATTAAATTACCCTGGTCTACCCTCTACTGTCATTATATTACCCTGGTCTACCCTCTACTGTCATTATATTACCCTGGTCTACCATCTACTGTCAATCTATTAACCTGGTCTACCATCTACTGTCATTATATTACCCTGGTCTACCCTCTACTGTCATTATATTACCCTGGTCTACCATCTACTGTCATTATATTACCCTGGTCTACCATCTACTGTCAATATATTACCCTGGTCTACTTTCTACTGTCATTATATTACCCTAGTCTACTTTCTACTGTCATTAAATTACCCTGGTCTACCCTCTACTGTCATTATATTACCCTGGTCTACCCTCTACTGTCATTATATTACCCTGATCTACCATCTACTGTCATTATATTACCCTGGTCTACCATCTACTGTCATTATATTACCCTGGTCTACCCTCTACTGTCATTATATTACCCTGGTCTACCATCTACTGTCATTATATTACCCTGGTCTACCATCTACTGTCAATATATTACCCTGGTCTACTTTCTACTGTCATTATATTACCCTAGTCTACTTTCTACTGTCATTAAATTACCCTGGTCTACCCTCTACTGTCATTATATTACCCTGGTCTACCCTCTACTGTCATTATATTACCCTGATCTACCATCTAATGTCATTATATTACCCTGGTCTACCATCTACTGTCATTATATTACCCTGGTCTACAATCTACTGTCATTATATTACCCTGGTCTACCATCTACTGTCATTATATTACCCTGGTATACCATCTACTGTCAATATATTACCCTGGTCTACTTTCTACTGTCATTATATTACCCTGATCTACCATCTACTGTCATTATATTACCCTGGTCTACCCTCTACTGTCATTATATTACCCTGATCTACCATCTACTGTCATTATATTACCCTGGTCTACCATCTACTATCATTATATTACCCTGGTCTACAATCTACTGTCATTATATTACCCTGGTCTACCATCTACTGTCATTATATTACCCTGGTCTACCATCTACTGTCAATATATTACCCTGGTCTACTTTCTACTGTCATTATATTACCCTGATCTACCATCTACTGTCATTATATTACCCTGGTCTACCCTCTACTGTCATTATATTACCCTGATCTACCATCTACTGTCATTATATTACCCTGGTCTACCATCTACTGTCAATCTATTAACCTGGTCTACCATCTACTGTCATTATATTACCCTGGTCTACTTTCTACTGTCATTATATTACCCTGGTCTACCATCTACTGTCATTATATTACCCTGGTCTACCATCTACTGTCATTATATTACCCTGGTATACCATCTACTGTCAATATATTACCCTGGTCTACTTTCTACTGTCATTATATTACCCTGTTCTACCATCTACTGTCATTATATTACCCTGGTCTACCCTCTACTGTCATTATATTACCCTGGTCTACCATCTACTGTCATTATATTACCCTGGTCTACCATCTACTGTTATTATATTACCCTTGTCGACCCTCTACTGTCATTATATTACCCTGGTCTACTTTCTACTGTCATTATATTACCCTGGTCTACCATCTACTGTCATTATATTACCCTGGTCTACCATCTACTGTCAATATATTACCCTGGTCTACTTTCTACTGTCATTATATTACCCTAGTCTACTTTCTCCTGCCATTAAATTACCCTGGTCTACCATCTACTGTCATTATATTACCCTGGTCTACCATCTACTGTCATTATATTAACCTGGTCTACCATCTACTGTCATTATATTACCCTGGTCTACCTTCTACTGTCATTATATTACCCTGGTCTACCATCTACTATCATTATATTACCCTGGTCTACCATCTACTGTCAATATATTACCCTGGTCTACTTTCTACTGTCATTATATTACCCTGGTCTACTTTCTACTGTCATTAAATTACCCTGGTCTACCCTCTACTGTCATTATATTACCCTGGTCTACCCTCTACTGTCATTATATTACCCTGGTCTACCATCTACTGTCATTATATTACCCTGGTCTACCATCTACTGTCATTATATTACCCTGGTCTACCATCTACTGTCATTATATTACCCTGGTCTACCATCTACTGTCATTATATTACCCTGGTCTACCATCTACTGTCAATATATTACCCTGGTCTACTTTCTACTGTCATTAAATTACCCTGATCTACCATCTACTGTCATTATATTACCCTGGTCTACCCTCTACTGTCATTATATTACCCTGATCTACCATCTACTGTCATTATATTACCCTGGTCTACCATCTACTGTCATTATATTACCCTGGTCTACCATCTACTGTCATTATATTACCCTGGTCTACCTTCTACTGTCATTATATTACCCTGGTCTACCATCTACTGTCATTATATTACCCTGGTCTACTTTCTACTGTCATTATATTACCCTAGTCTACTTTCTACTGTCATTATATTACCCTAGTCTACTTTCTACTGTCATTAAATTACCCTGGTCTACCATCTACTGTCATTATATTACCCTGGTCTACCATCTACTGTCATTATATTACCCTGGTCTACCATCTACTGTCAATCTATTAACCTGGTCTACCCTCTACTGTCATTATATTACCCTGGTCTACCATCTACTGTCATTATATTACCCTGGTCTACCATCTACTGTCAATATATTACCCTGGTCTACTTTCTACTGTCATTATATTACCCTAGTCTACTTTCTACTGTCATTAAATTACCCTGGTCTACCCTCTACTGTCATTATATTACCCTGGTCTACCCTCTACTGTCATTATATTACACTAATCTACCATCTACTGTCAATCTATTAACCTGGTCTATCATCTACTGTCATTATATTACCCTGGTCTACCCTCTACTGTCATTATATTACCCTGGTCTACCATCTACTGTCATTATATTACCCTGATCTACCATCTACTGTCATTATATTACCCTGGTCTACCATCTACTGTCATTATATTACCCTGGTATACCATCTACTGTCAATATATTACCCTGGTCTACTTTCTACTGTCATTATATTACCCTGATCTACCATCTACTGTCATTATATTACCGTGGTCTACCCTCTACTGTCATTATATTACCCTGATCTACCATCTACTGTCATTATATTACCCTGGTCTACCATCTACTGTCATTATATTACCCTGGTCTACCATCTACTGTCAATATATTACCCTGGTCAACTTTCTACTGTCATTATATTTCCCTGGTCTACCATCTACTGTCATTATATTACCCTGGTCTACCATCTACTGTCAATATATTACCCTGGTCTACTTTCTACTGTCATTATATTACCCTAGTCTACTTTCTCCTGCCATTAAATTACCCTGGTCTACCATCTACTGTCATTATATTACCCTGGTCTACCATCTACTGTCAATCTATTAACCTGGTCTACCATCTACTGTCATTATATTACCCTGGTCTACTTTCTACTGTCATTATATTACCCTAGTCTACTTTCTACTGTCATTAAATTAATCTGGTCTACCCTCTACTGTCATTATATTTCCCTGGTCTACCATCTACTGTCAATCTATTAACCTGGTCTACCATCTACTGTCATTATATTACCCTGGTCTACCATCTACTATCATTATATTACCCTGGTCTACCATCTACTGTCAATATATTACCCTGGTCTACTTTCTACTGTCATTATATTACCCTAGTCTACTTTCTACTGTCATTAAATTACCCTGGTCTACCCTCTACTGTCATTATATTACCCTGGTCTACCCTCTACTGTCATTATATTACCCTGATCTACCATCTACTGTCATTATATTACCCTGGTCTACCATCTACTGTCATTATATTACCCTGGTCTACCATCTACTATCATTATATTACCCTGGTCTACCATCTACTGTCATTATATTACCCTGGTATACCATCTACTGTCAATATATTACCCTGGTCTACTTTCTACTGTCATTATATTACCCTGATCTACCATCTACTGTCATTATATTACCCTGGTCTACCCTCTACTGTCATTATATTACCCTGATCTACCATCTACTGTCATTATATTACCATGGTCTACCATCTACTGTCATTATATTACCCTGGTCTACCATCTACTGTCATAATATTACCCTGGTCTACCTTCTACTGTCATTATATTACCCTGGTCTACCATCTACTGTCATTATATTACCCTGGTCTACTTTCTACTGTCATTATATTACCCTAGTCTACTTTCTACTGTCATTATATTACCCTAGTCTACTTTCTACTGTCATTAAATTACCTGGTCTACCATCTACTGTCATTATATTACCCTGGTCTACCATCTACTGTCATTATATTACCCTGGTCTACCATCTACTGTCAATCTATTAACCTGGTCTACCCTCTACTGTCATTATATTACCCTGGTCTACCATCTACTGTCATTATATTACCCTGGTCTACCATCTACTGTCAATATATTACCCTGGTCTACTTTCTACTGTCATTATATTACCCTAGTCTGCTTTCTACTGTCATTAAATTACCCTGGTCTACCCTCTACTGTCATTATATTACCCTGGTCTACCCTCTACTGTCATTATATTACACTAATCTACCATCTACTGTCAATCTATTAACCTGGTCTACCATCTACTGTCATTATATTACCCTGGTCTACCCTCTACTGTCATTATATTACCCTGGTCTACCATCTACTATCATTATATTACCCTGGTCCACCATCTACTGTCAATATATTACCCTGGTCTACTTTCTACTGTCATTATATTACCCTAGTCTACTTTCTACTGTCATTAAATTACCCTGGTCTACCCTCTACTGTCATTATATTACCCTGGTCTACCCTCTACTGTCATTATATTACCCTGATCTACCATCTACTGTCATTATATTACCCTGGTCTACCATCTACTGTCATTATATTACCCTGGTCTACCATCTACTGTCATTATATTACCCTGGTCTACCATCTACTGTCATTATATTACCCTGGTCTACCATCTACTGTCAATATATTACCCTGGTCTACTTTCTACTGTCATTATATTACCCTAGTCTACTTTCTACTGTCATTAAATTACCCTGGTCTACCCTCTACTGTCATTATATTACCCTGGTCTACCCTCTACTGTCATTATATTTCCCTGGTCTACCATCTAATGTCATTATATTACCCTGGTCTACCATCTACTGTCATTATATTACCCTGGTCTACAATCTACTGTCATTATATTACCCTGGTCTACCATCTACTGTCATTATATTACCCTGGTATACCATCTACTGTCAATATATTACCCTGGTCTACTTTCTACTGTCATTATATTACCCTGATCTACCATCTACTGTCATTATATTACCCTGGTCTACCCTCTACTGTCATTATATTACCCTGATCTACCATCTACTGTCATTATATTACCCTGGTCTACCATCTACTGTCATTATATTACCCTGGTCTACCATCTACTGTCATTATATTACCCTGGTCTACCATCTACTGTCATTATATTACCCTGGTCTACCATCTACTGTCAATATATTACCCTGGTCTACTTTCTACTGTCATTATATTACCCTGATCTACCATCTACTGTCATTATATTACCCTGGTCTACCCTCTACTGTCATTATATTACCCTGATCTACCATCTACTGTCATTATATTACCCTGGTCTACCATCTACTGTCATTATATTACCCTGGTCTACTTTCTACTGTCATTATATTACCCTGGTCTACCATCTACTGTCATTATATTACCCTGATCTACCATCTACTGTCATTATATTTCCCTGGTCTACCATCTACTGTCATTATATTACCCTGGTCTACCATCTACTGTCAATATATTACCCTGGTCTACTTTCTACTGTCATTATATTACCCTAGTCTACTTTCTCCTGCCATTAAATTACCCTGGTCTACCCTCTACTGTCATTATATTACCCTGGTCTACCATCTACTGTCAATCTATTAACCTGGTCTACCATCTACTGTCATTATATTACCCTGGTCTACTTTCTACTGTCATTATATTACCCTAGTCTACTTTCTACTGTCATTAAATTACCCTGGTCTACCCTCTACTGTCATTATATTTCCCTGGTCTACCATCTACTGTCAATCTATTAACCTGGTCTACCATCTACTGTCATTATATTACCCTGGTCTACCCTCTACTGTCATTATATTACCCTGGTCTACCATCTACTATCATTATATTACCCTGGTCTACCATCTACTGTCAATATATTACCCTGGTCTACTTTCTACTGTCATTATATTACCCTAGTCTACTTTCTACTGTCATTAAATTACCCTGGTCTACCCTCTACTGTCATTATATTACCCTGGTCTACCCTCTACTGTCATTATATTACCCTGATCTACCATCTACTGTCATTATATTACCCTGGTCTACCATCTACTGTCATTATATTACCCTGGTCTACCATCTACTGTCATTATATTACCCTGGTCTACCATCTACTGTCATTATATTACCCTGGTCTACCATCTACTGTCAATATATTACCCTGGTCTACTTTCTACTGTCATTATATTACCCTGATCTACCATCTACTGTCATTATATTACCCTGGTCTACCCTCTACTGTCATTATATTACCCTGATCTACCATCTACTGTCATTATATTACCCTGGTCTACCATCTACTGTCATTATATTACCCTGGTCTACCATCTACTGTCATTATATTACCCTGGTCTACCATCTACTGTCAATATATTACCCTGGTCTACTTTCTACTGTCATTATATTACCCTGATCTACCATCTACTGTCATTATATTTCCCTGGTCTACCATCTACTGTCATTATATTACCCTGGTCTACCATCTACTGTCATTCTATTACCCTGGTCTACCATCTACTGTCATTATATTACCCTGGTCTACCATCTACTGTCATTATATTACCCTGGTCTACTTTCTCCTGTCATTAAATTACCCTGGTCTACCATCTACTGTCATTATATTACCCTGGTCTACCATCTACTGTCAATCTATTAACCTGGTCTACCATCTACTGTCATTATATTACCCTGGTCTACCATCTACTGTCATTATATTACTCTGGTCTACCATCTGCTGTCATTATATTACCCTGGTCTACCATCTACTGTCATTATATTACCCTGGTCTACTTTCTACTGTCATTATATTACCCTAGTCTACTTTCTTCTCTCATTAAATTAATCTGGTCTACCCTCTACTGTCATTATATTTCCCTGGTCTACCATCTACTGTCATTATCTATTAACCTGGTCTACCATCTACTGTCATTATATTACCCTGGTCTACCCTCTACTGTCATTATATTACCCTGGTCTACCATCTACTATCATTATATTACCCTGGTCTACCATCTACTGTCAATATATTACCCTGGTCTACTTTCTACTGTCATTATATTACCCTGGTCTACTTTCTACTGTCATTATATTACCCTGGTCTACCCTCTACTGTCATTATATTACCCTGGTCTACCATCTACTGTCATTATATTACCCTGGTCTACCATCTACTGTCATTATATTACCCTGGTCTACCATCTACTGTCATTATATTACCCTGGTCTACCATCTACTGTCATTATATTACCCTGGTCTACCATCTACTGTCATTATATTACCCTGGTCTACCATCTACTGTCATTATATTACCCTGGTCTACCATCTACTGTCATTATATTACCCTGATCTACCATCTACTGTCATTATATTACCCTGGTCTACCATTCTACTGTCATTATATTACCCTGGTCTACCATCTACTGTCATTATATTACCTGGTCTACCATCTACTGTCATTATATTACCCTGGTCTACCATCTACTGTCATTATATTACCTGGTCTACCATCTACTGTCATTATATTACCTGGTCTACCATCTACTGTCAATCTATTAACCTGGTCTACCATCTACTGTCATTATATTACCCTGGTCTACCATCTACTGTCATTATATTACCCTGGTCTACCATCTACTGTCATTATATTACCCTGGTCTACCATCTACTGTCATTATATTACCCTGGTCTACTTTCTACTGTCATTATATTACCCTAGTCTACTTTCTACTGTCATTAAATTAATCTGGTCTACCCTCTACTGTCATTATATTTCCCTGGTCTACCATCTACTGTCAATCTATTAACCTGGTCTACCATCTACTGTCATTATATTACCCTGGTCTACCCTCTACTGTCATTATATTACCCTGGTCTACCATCTACTATCATTATATTACCCTGGTCTACCATCTACTGTCAATATATTACCCTGGTCTACTTTCTACTGTCATTATATTACCCTGGTCTACCCTCTACTGTCATTATATTACCCTGGTCTACCCTCTACTGTCATTATATTACCCTGGTCTACTATCTACTGTCATTATATTACCCTGGTCTACCATCTACTGTCAATCTATTAACCTGGTCTACCATCTACTGTCATTAAATTACCCTGGTCTACCCTCTACTGTCATTATATTACCCTGGTCTAACATCTACTGTCATTATATTACCCTGGTCTACCATCTACTGTCATTATATTACCCTGATCTACCATCTACTGTCATTATATTACCCTGGTCTACTTTCTACTGTCATTATATTACCCGAGTCTACTTTCTACTGTCATTATATTACCCTGGTCTACCTTCTACTGTCATTATATTACCCTGGTCTACCATCTACTGTCATTATATTACCCTGGTCTACCATCTACTGTCATTATATTACCCTGGTCTACCATCTACTGTCATTATATTACCCTGGTCTACCCTCTACTGTCATTATATTACCCTGGTCTACCATCTACTGTCATTATATTACCCTGGTCTACCATCTACTGTCATTATATTACCCTGGTCTACTTTCTACTGTCATTATATTACCCTGGTCTACCATCTACTGTCATTATATTACCCTGGTCTACCATCTACTGTCATTATATTACCCTGGTCTACCATCTACTGTCATTATATTACCCTGGTCTACCATCTACTGTCATTATATTAACCTGGTCTACCCTCTACTGTCATTATATTACCCTGGTCTACCCTCTACTGTCATTATATTACCCTGGTCTACCATCTACTGTCATTATATTACCCTGGTCTATCTACTGTCATTATATTACCCTGATCTACCATCTACTGTCATTATATTACCCTGGTCTACCATCTACTGTCATTATATTACCCTGGTCTACCATCTACTGTCATTATATTAACCTGGTCTACCCTCTACTGTCATTATATTACCCTGGTCTACCATCTACTGTCATTATATTACCCTGGTCTACCATCTACTGTCAATATATTACCCTGGTCTACTTTCTACTGTCATTATATTACCCTTGTCTACCATCTACTGTCATTAAATTACCCTGGTCTACCATCTACTGTCATTATATTACCCTGGTCTACCATCTACTGTCATTATATTACCCTGGTCTACCATCTACTGTCATTATATTACCCTGGTCTACCATCTACTGTCATTATATTACCCTGGTCTACTTTCTACTGTCATTATATTACCCTGTCTACTTTCTACTGTCATTATATTACCCTGGTCTACTTTCTACTGTCATTAAATTACCCTGGTCTACCATCTACTGTCATTATATTACCCTGGTCTACCATCTACTGTCATTATATTACCCTGGTCTACCATCTACTGTCATTATATTACCCTGGTCTACTTTCTACTGTCATTATATTACCCTGATCTACCATCTACTGTCATTATATTACCCTGGTCTACCATCTACTGTCATTATATTACCCTGGTCTACCATCTACTGTCATTATATTACCCTGGTCTACTTTCTACTGTCATTATATTACCCTGATCTACCATCTACTGTCATTATATTACCCTGGTCTACCCTCTACTGTCATTATATTACCCTGATCTACCATCTACTGTCATTATATTACCCTAGTCTACTTTCTACTGTCATTATATTACCCTAGTCTACCATCTACTGTCATTATATTACCCTGGTCTACCATCTACTGTCATTATATTACCCTGGTATACCATCTACTGTCAATATATTACCCTGGTCTACTTTCTACTGTCATTATATTACCCTGATCTACCATCTACTGTCATTATATTACCCTGGTCTACCCTCTACTGTCATTATATTACCCTGATCTACCATCTACTGTCATTATATTACCCTGGTCTACCATCTACTGTCATTATATTACCCTGGTCTACCATCTACTGTCATTATATTACCCTGGTCTACCATCTACTGTCAATATATTACCCTGGTCTACTTTCTACTGTCATTATATTACCCTGATCTACCATCTACTGTCATTATATTACCCTGGTCTACCCTCTACTGTCATTATATTACCCTGATCTACCATCTACTGTCATTATATTTCCCTGGTCTACCATCTACTGTCATTATATTACCCTGGTCTACCATCTACTGTCAATATATTACCCTGGTCTACTTTCTACTGTCATTATATTACCCTGGTCTACCATCTACTGTCATTATATTACCCTGGTCTACCATCTACTGTCATTATATTACCCTGGTCTACCATCTACTGTCAATCTATTAACCTGGTCTACCATCTACTGTCATTATATTACCCTGGTCTACCATCTACTGTCATTATATTACTCTGGTCTACCATCTGCTGTCATTATATTACCCTGGTCTACCATCTACTGTCATTATATTACCCTGGTCTACTTTCTACTGTCATTATATTACCCTAGTCTACTTTCTACTGTCATTAAATTAATCTGGTCTACCCTCTACTGTCATTATATTTCCCTGGTCTACCATCTACTGTCAATATATTAACCTGGTCTACCATCTACTGTCATTATATTACCCTGGTCTACCATCTACTGTCATTATATTACCCTGGTCTACCATCTACTGTCATTATATTACCCTGGTCTCTACTGTCATTATATTACCCTGGTCTACCATCTACTGTCATTATATTACCCTGGTCTACAATCTACTGTCATTATATTACCCTGGTCTACTTTCTACTGTCATTATATTACCCTAGTCTACTTTCTACTGTCATTATATTACCCTGGTCTACCCTCTACTGTCATTATATTACCCTGGTCTACCCTCTACTGTCATTATATTACCCTGATCTACCATCTACTGTCATTATATTTCCCTGGTCTACCATCTACTGTCAATCTATTAACCTGGTCTACCATCTACTGTCATTATATTACCCTGGTCTACCATCTACTGTCATTATATTACCCTGGTCTACCATCTACTGTCATTATATTACCCTGGTCTACCATCTACTGTCATTATATTACCCTGGTCTACCATCTACTGTCATTATATTACCCTGGTCTACTTTCTACTGTCATTATATTACCCTGGTCTACTTTCTACTGTCATTATATTACCCTGGTCTACCCTCTACTGTCATTATATTACCCTGGTCTACCATCTACTGTCATTATATTACCCTGGTCTACCATCTACTGTCAATATATTACCCTGGTCTACCATCTACTGTCATTATATTACCGTGGTCTACTTTCTCCTGCCATTATATTACCCTGGTCTACCATCTACTGTCATTATATTACCCTAGTCTACTTTTTACTGTCATTAAAATAATCTGGTCTACCCTCTACTGTCATTAAATTACCCTGGTCTACCCTCTACTGTCATTATATTACCCTGGTCTACCCTCTACTGTCATTATATTACCCCGGTCTACCATCTACTGTCATTATATTACCCTGGTCTACCATCTACTGTCAACATATTACCCTGGTCTACCATCTACTGTCATTATATTACCCTGGTCTACTTTCTACTGTCAATCTATTAACCTGGTCTACCATCTACTGTCATTATATTACCCTGGTCTACCATCTACTGTCATTATATTACCCTGGTCTACCATCTACTGTCAATATATTAACCTGGTCTACCCTCTACTGTCATTATATTACCCTGGTCTACCATCTACTGTCATTATATTACCCTGTCTACCATCTACTGTCAATATATTACCCTGGTCTACTTTCTACTGTCATTATATTACCCTAGTCTACTTTCTACTGTCATTAAATTACCCTGGTCTACCCTGTACTGTCATTATATTACCCTGGTCTACCATCTACTGTCATTATATTACTCCTGGTCTACCATCTACTGTCATTATATTACCCTGGTCTACCATCTACTGTCATTATATTACCCTGGTCTACCATCTACTGTCATTATATTACCCTGGTCTACTTTCTCCTGCCATTAAATTACCCTGGTCTACCATCTACTGTCATTATTTATCCTGGTATACAATCTACTGTCATTATATTACCCTGGTCTACTTTCTACTGTCATTAAATTACCTGGTCTACCCTCTACTGTCATTATATTACCCTGGTCTACCCTCTACTGTCATTATATTACCCCTGTCTACCATCTACTGTCATTATATTACCCTGGTCTACCATCTACTGTCAATATATTACCCTGGTCTACTTTCTACTGTCATTATATTACCCTAGTCTACTTTCTACTGTCATTAAATTACCTGGTCTACCATCTACTGTCATTATATTACCCTGGTCTACCATCTACTGTCATTATATTACCCTGGTCTACCATCTACTGTCATTATATTAACCTGGTCTACCCTCTACTGTCATTATATTACCCTGGTCTACCATCTACTGTCATTATATTACCCTGGTCTACCATCTACTGTCAATATATTACCCTGGTCTACTTTCTACTGTCATTATATTACCCTAGTCTACTCTACTGTCATTAAATTACCCTGGTCTACCATGTACTGTCATTATATTACCCTGGTCTACCCTCTACTGTCATTATATTACCCCGGTCTACCATCTACTGTCATTATATTACCCTGGTCTACCATCTACTGTCAATATATTACCCTGGTCTACCATCTACTGTCATTATATTACCCTGGTCTACCATCTCCTGTCATTAAATTACCCTGGTCTACCATCTACTGTCATTATATTACCCTGGTATACACCATCTACTGTCATTATATTACCCTGGTCTACTTCTACTGTCATTAAATTAACCTGGTCTACCCTCTACTGTCATTATATTACCCTGGTCTACCCTCTACTGTCATTATATTACCCTGGTCTACCATCTACTGTCATTATATTACCCTGGTCTACTTTCTACTGTCATTATATTACCCTAGTCTACTTTCTACTGTCATTAAATTACCCTGGTCTACCATCTACTGTCATTATATTACCCTGGTCTACCATCTACTGTCATTATATTACCCTGGTCTACCATCTACTGTCAATCTATTAACCTGGTCTACCCTCTACTGTCATTATATTACCCTGGTCTACCATCTACTGTCATTATATTACCCTGGTCTACCATCTACTGTCAATATATTACCCTGGTCTACTTTCTACTGTCATTATATTACCCTAGTCTACTTACTGTCATTAAATTACCCTGGTCTACCATCTACTGTCATTATATTACCCTGGTCTACCATCTACTGTCATTATATTACTCCCGGTCTACCATCTACTGTCATTATATTACCCTGGTCTACCATCTACTGTCAATATATTACCTGGTCTACCATCTACTGTCATTATATTACCCTGGTCTACTTTCTCCTGCCATTAAATTACCCTGGTCTACCATCTACTGTCATTATATTACCCTGGTATACAATCTACTGTCATTATATTACCCTGGTCTACTTTCTACTGTCATTAAATTACCTGGTCTACCATCTACTGTCATTATATTACCCTGGTCTACCATCTACTGTCATTATATTACCCTGGTCTACCATCTACTGTCAATCTATTAACCTGGTCTACCCTCTACTGTCATTATATTACCCTGGTCTACCATCTACTGTCATTATATTACCCTGGTCTACCATCTACTGTCAATATATTACCCTGGTCTACCATCTACTGTCATTATATTACCCTGGTCTACCATCTACTGTCAATATATTACCCTGGTCTACTTTCTACTGTCATTATATTACCCTAGTCTACTTTCTACTGTCATTAAATTACCCTGGTCTACCATCTACTGTCATTATATTACCCTGGTCTACCATCTACTGTCATTATATTACCCTGGTCTACCATCTACTGTCAATCTATTAACCTGGTCTACCCTCTACTGTCATTATATTACCCTGGTCTACCATCTACTGTCATTATATTACCCTGGTCTACCATCTACTGTCAATATATTACCCTGGTCTACTTTCTACTGTCATTATATTACCCTAGTCTACTTTCTACTGTCATTAAATTACCCTGGTCTACCCTCTACTGTCATTATATTACCCTGGTCTACCATCTACTGTCATTATATTTCCCTGGTCTACCATCTACTGTCAATCTATTAACCTTTTCTACCATCTACTGTCATTATATTACCCTGGTCTACCCTTTACTGTCATTATATTACCCTGGTCTACCATCTACTGTCATTATTTTACCCTGGTCTACCATCTACTGTCATTATATTACCCTGGTCTACCATCTACTGTCAATATATTACCCTGGTCTACTTTCTAATGTCATTATATTACCCTAGTCTACTTTCTCCTGCCATTAAATTACCCTGGTCTACCATCTACTGTCATTATATTACCTGGTATACTGTCATTATATTATATTATATATTATATTATATTATATATTATTATATTAGTATACCATATACTGTCATTATATTACCCTGGTCTACCATCTACTGTCATTATATTACCCTGGTCTACCATCTACTGTCATTATATTACCCTGGTCTACCATCTAATGTCATTATATTACCCTGGTCTACCATCTACTGTCATTATATTATCCTGGTCTACCATCTACTGTCAATATATTACCCTGGTCTACTTTCTACTGTCATATTACCATAGTCTACTTTCTACTGTCATTGAATTACCCTGGTCTACCCTCTACTGTCATTATATTACCCTGGTCTACCATCTACTGTCATTATATTACCCTGGTCTACCATATACTGTCATTATATTACCCTGGTCTACCATCTACTGTCAATATATTACCCTGGTCTACCATCTACCGTCATTATATTAACCTGGTCTTATATACTGTCATTATATTACCCTGGTCTACCATCTACTGTCATTATATTACCTGGTCTACAATCTACTGTCATTATATTACCCTGGTCTACCATCTACTGTCATTATATTACCTGGTCTACCATCTACTGTCATTATATTACCCTGGTCTACCCTCTACTGTCATTATATTACCCTGGTCTACCATCTACTGTCATTATATTACCCTGGTCTACCATCTACTGTCAATATATTACCCTGGTCTACTTTCTACTGTCATTATATTACCCTAGTCTACTTTCTACTGTCATTATATTACCCTGGTCTACCATCTACTGTCATTATATTACCCTGTCTACCATCTACTGTCATTATATTACCCTGATCTACCATCTACTGTCATTATATTACCTGGTCTACCATCTACTGTCATTATATTACCCTGATCTACCATCTACTGTCATTATATTACCCTGGTCTACCATCTACTGTCATTATATTACCCTGATCTACCATCTACTGTCATTATATTAACCTGGTCTACTTTCTACTGTCATTATATTACCCTAGTCTACCATCTACTGTCATTATATTACCCTGGTCTACCATCTACTGTCATTATATTACCCTGGTATACCATCTACTGTCAATATATTACCTGGTCTACTTTCTACTGTCATTATATTACCCTGATCTACCATCTACTGTCATTATATTACCCTGGTCTACCCTCTACTGTCATTATATTACCCTGATCTACCATCTACTGTCATTATATTACCCTGGTCTACCATCTACTGTCATTATATTACCCTGGTCTACCATCTACTGTCATTATATTACCCTGGTCTACCATCTACTGTCAATATATTACCCTGGTCTACTTTCTAGTGTCATTATATTACCCTGATCTACCATCTACTGTCATTATATTACCCTGGTCTACCCTCTACTGTCATTATATTACCCTGGTCTACCATCTACTGTCATTATATTACCCTGATCTACCATCTACTGTCATTATATTACCCTGGTCTACCATCTAGTGTCATTATATTACCCTGATCTACCATCTACTGTCATTATATTACCCTGGTCTACCCTCTACTGTCATTATATTACCTGATCTACCATCTACTGTCATTATATTACCCTAGTCTACTTTCTACTGTCATTATATTACCCTAGTCTACCATCTACTGTCATTATATTACCCTGGTCTACCATCTACTGTCATTATATTACCCTGGTATACCATCTACTGTCAATATATTACCCTGGTCTACTTTCTACTGTCATTATATTACCCTGATCTACCATCTACTGTCATTATATTACCCTGGTCTACCCTCTACTGTCATTATATTACCCTGGTCTACCATCTACTGTCATTATATTACCCTGGTCTACCATCTACTGTCATTATATTACCCTGGTCTACCATCTACTGTCATTATATTACCCTGGTCTACCATCTACTGTCATTATATTACCCTGGTCTACTTTCTACTGTCATTATATTACCCTGATCTACCATCTACTGTCATTATATTACCCTGGTCTACCATCTACTGTCATTATATTACCCTGATCTACCATCTACTGTCATTATATTTCCCTGGTCTACCATCTACTGTCATTATATTACCTGGTCTACATCTACTGTCAATATATTACCCTGGTCTACTTTCTACTGTCATTATATTACCCTAGTCTACTTTCTACTGTCATTAAATTACCCTGGTCTACCCTCTACTGTCATTATATTACCCTGGTCTACCCTCTACTGTCATTATATTACCCTGGTCTACCATCTACTGTCATTATATTACCCTGGTCTACCATCTACTGTCATTATATTACCCTGGTCTACCATCTACTGTCATTATATTACCCTGGTCTACTTTCTCCTGCCATTAAATTACCCTGGTCTACCATCTACTGTCATTATATTACCCTGGTCTACCATCTACTGTCATTATATTACCCTGGTCTACTTTCTACTGTCATTATATTACCCTGGTCTACCTTCTACTGTCATTATATTACCCTGGTCTACCATCTACTGTCATTATATCACCCTGGTCTACCATCTACTGTCATTATATTACCCTGGTCTACCATCTACTGTCAATATATTACCCTGGTCTACTTTCTACTGTCATTATATTACCCTAGTCTACTTTCTACTGTCATTAAATTACCCTGGTCTACCCTCTACTGTCATTATATTACCCTGGTCTCTACTGTCATTATATTACCCTGATCTACCATCTACTGTCATTATATTACCCTGGTCTACTTTCTACTGTCATTATATTACCCTGGTCTACCATCTACTGTCATTATATTACCCTGGTCTACCCTCTACTGTCATTATATTACCCTGATCTACCATCTACTGTCATTATATTACCCTAGTCTACTTTCTACTGTCATTATATTACCCTAGTCTACCATCTACTGTCATTATATTACCCTGGTCTACCATCTACTGTCATTATATTACCCTGGTATACCATCTACTGTCAATATATTACCCTGGTCTACTTTCTACTGTCATTATATTATCCTGATCTACCATCTACTGTCATTATATTACCCTGGTCTACCCTCTACTGTCATTATATTACCCTGATCTACCATCTACTGTCATTATATTACCCTGGTCTACCATCTACTGTCATTATATTACCCTGGTCTACCATCTACTGTCATTATATTACCCTGGTCTACCATCTACTGTCAATATATTACCCTGGTCTACTTTCTACTGTCATTATATTACCCTGATCTACCATCTACTGTCATTATATTACCCTGGTCTACCCTCTACTGTCATTATATTACCCTGATCTACCATCTACTGTCATTATATTTCCCTGGTCTACCATCTACTGTCATTATATTACCCTGGTCTACCATCTACTGTCAATATATTACCCTGGTCTACTTTCTACTGTCATTATATTACCCTAGTCTACTTTCTACTGTCATTAAATTACCCTGGTCTACCATCTACTGTCATTATATTACCCTGGTCTACCATCTACTGTCAATCTATTAACCTGGTCTACCATCTACTGTCATTATATTACCCTGGTCTACCATCTACTGTCATTATATTACTCTGGTCTACCATCTGCTGTCATTATATTACCCTGGTCTACCATCTACTGTCATTATATTACCCTGGTCTACTTTCTACTGTCATTATATTACCCTGGTCTACTTTCTACTGTCATTAATTAATCTGGTCTACCCTCTACTGTCATTATATTTCCCTGGTCTACCATCTACTGTCATTATATTAACCTGGTCTACCATCTACTGTCATTATATTACCCTGGTCTACCATCTACTGTCATTATATTACCCTGGTCTACCATCTACTATCATTATATTACCCTGGTCTACCATCTACTGTCATTATATTACCCTGGTCTACTTTCTACTGTCATTATATTACCCTGGTCTACTTTCTACTGTCATTATATTACCCTGGTCTACCATCTACTGTCATTATATTACCCTGGTCTACCATCTACTGTCATTATATTACCCTGGTCTACCATCTACTGTCATTATATTACCCTGGTCTACCATCTACTGTCATTATATTACCCTGGTCTACCATCTACTGTCATTATATTACCCTGGTCTACCATCTACTGTCATTATATTACCCTGGTCTACCCTCTACTGTCATTATATTACCCTGGTCTACCATCTACTGTCATTATATTACCCTGGTCTACCATCTACTGTCATTATATTACCCTGGTCTACCATCTACTGTCATTATATTACCCTGGTCTACTTTCTCCTGTCATTAAATTACCCTGGTCTACCATCTACTGTCATTATATTACCCTGGTCTACAATCTACTGTCATTATATTACCCTGGTCTACTTTCTACTGTCATTAAATTACCCTGGTCTACCCTCTACTGTCATTATATTACCCTGGTCTACCATCTACTGTCATTATATTACCCTGGTCTACCATCTACTGTCATTATATTACCCTGGTCTACCATCTACTGTCATTATATTACCCTGGTCTACCATCTACTGTCATTATATTACCCTGGTCTACCATCTACTGTCATTATATTACCCTGGTCTACCATCTACTGTCATTATATTACCCTGGTCTACCATCTACTGTCATTATATTACCCTGGTCTACCATCTACTGTCATTATATTACCCTGGTCTACCATCTACTGTCATTATATTACCCTGGTCTACCAATCTACTGTCATTATATTACCCTGGTCTACTTTCTACTGTCATTATATTACCCTGGTCTACCATCTACTGTCATTATATTACCCTGGTCTACCCTCTACTGTCATTATATTACCCTGTCTACAATCTACTGTCATTATATTACCCTGGTCTACCATCTACTGTCATTATATTACCCTGTCTACATCTACTGTCATTATATTACCCTGGTCTACCATCTACTGTCATTATATTACCCTGGTCTACCATCTACTGTCATTATATTACCCTGGTCTACCATCTACTGTCATTATATTACCCTGGTCTACCATCTACTGTCATTATATTACCCTGGTCTACTTTCTACTGTCATTATATTACCCTGGTCTACCATCTACTGTCATTATATTACCCTGGTCTACCCTCTACTGTCATTATATTACCCTGGTCTACCCTCTACTGTCATTATATTACCCTGGTCTACCATCTACTGTCAATATATTACCCTGGTCTACCATCTACTGTCATTATATTACCCTGGTCTACCATCTACTGTCATTATATTACCCTGGTCTACCATCTACTGTCATTATATTACCCTGGTCTACCATCTACTGTCATTATATTACCCTGGTCTACTTTCTACTGTCATTATATTACCCTGGTCTACCATCTACTGTCATTATATTACCCTGGTCTACCATCTACTGTCATTATATTACCCTGGTCTACCATCTACTGTCATTATATTACCCTGGTCTACCATCTACTGTCATATATTACCCTGGTCTACTTTCTACTGTCATTATATTACCCTGGTCTACCATCTACTGTCATTATATTACCCTGGTCTACCCTCTACTGTCATTATATTACCCTGATCTACCATCTACTGTCATTATATTACCCTGGTCTACCATCTACTGTCATTATATTACCCTGGTCTACCATCTACTGTCATTATATTACCCTGGTCTACCATCTACTGTCATTATATTACCCTGGTCTACCATCTACTGTCATTATATTACCCTGGTCTACCATCTACTGTCATTATATTACCCTGATCTACCATCTACTGTCATTATATTACCCTGGTCTACCATCTACTGTCATTATATTACCCTGATCTACCATCTACTGTCATTATATTTCCCTGGTCTACCATCTACTGTCATTATATTACCCTGGTCTACCATCTACTGTCAATATATTACCCTGGTCTACTTTCTACTGTCATTATATTACCCTGTCTACTTTCTCCTGCCATTAAATTACCCTGGTCTACCATCTACTGTCATTATATTACCCTGGTCTACCATCTACTGTCAATCTATTAACCTGGTCTACCATCTACTGTCATTATATTACCCTGGTCTACCATCTACTGTCATTATATTACTCTGGTCTACCATCTGCTGTCATTATATTACCCTGGTCTACCATCTACTGTCATTATATTACCCTGGTCTACTTTCTACTGTCATTATATTACCCTAGTCTACTTTCTTCTGTCATTAAATTAATCTGGTCTACCCTCTACTGTCATTATATTTCCCTGGTCTACCATCTACTGTCAATCTATTAACCTGGTCTACCATCTACTGTCATTATATTACCCTGGTCTACCCTCTACTGTCATTATATTACCCTGGTCTACCATCTACTATCATTATATTACCCTGGTCTACAATCTACTGTCAATATATTACCCTGGTCTACTTTCTACTGTCATTATATTACCCTAGTCTACTTTCTACTGTCATTATATTACCCTGGTCTACCATCTACTGTCATTATATTACCCTGGTCTACCATCTACTGTCATTATATTACCCTGGTCTACCATCTACTGTCATTATATTACCCTGGTCTACCATCTACTGTCATTATATTACCCTGGTCTACCATCTACTGTCATTATATTACCCTGGTCTACCATCTACTGTCATTATATTACCCTGGTCTACCATCTACTGTCATTATATTACCCTGGTCTACCATCTACTGTCATTATATTACCCTGGTCTACCATCTACTGTCATTATATTACCCTGGTCTACCATCTACTGTCATTATATTACCCTGGTCTACCCTCTACTGTCATTATATTACCCTGGTCTACCATCTACTGTCATTATATTACCCTGGTCTACCATCTACTGTCATTATATTACCCTGGTCTACCATCTACTGTCAATATATTACCCTGGTCTACCATCTACTGTCATTATATTACCCTGGTCTACCTTCTACTGTCATTATATTACCCTGGTCTACCATCTACTGTCATTATATTACCCTGGTCTACAATCTACTGTCATTATATTACCCTGGTCTACTTTCTACTGTCATTAAATTACCCTGGTCTACCCTCTACTGTCATTATATTACCCTGGTCTACCCTCTACTGTCATTATATTACCCTGGTCTACCATCTACTGTCATTATATTACCCTGGTCTACCATCTACTGTCAATATATTACCCTGGTCTACTTTCTACTGTCATTATATTACCCTAGTCTACTTTCTACTGTCATTATATTACCCTGGTCTACCATCTACTGTCATTATATTACCCTGGTCTACCATCTACTGTCATTATATTACCCTGGTCTACCATCTACTGTCAATCTATTAACCTGGTCTACCCTCTACTGTCATTATATTACCCTGGTCTACCATCTACTGTCATTATATTACCCTGGTCTACCATCTACTGTCAATATATTACCCTGGTCTACCATCTACTGTCATTATATTACCCTGTCTACTTTCTACTGTCATTATTACCCTGGTCTACCCTGTACTGTCATTATATTACCCTGGTCTACCATCTACTGTCAATATATTACCCTGGTCTACCATCTACTGTCATTATATTACCCTGGTCTACCATCTCCTGCCATTATATTACCCTGGTCTACCATCTACTGTCATTATATTACCCTGGTCTACAATCTACTGTCATTATATTACCCTGGTCTACTTTCTACTGTCATTAAATTACCTGGTCTACCATCTACTGTCATTATATTACCCTGGTCTACCATCTACTGTCATTATATTACCCTGGTCTACCATCTACTGTCAATCTATTAACCTGGTCTACCCTCTCTGTCATTATATTACCCTGGTCTACCATCTACTGTCATTATATTACCCTGGTCTACCCTCTACTGTCATTATATTACCCCGGTCTACCATCTACTGTCATTATATTACCCTGGTCTACCATCTACTGTCAATATATTACCCTGGTCTACTTTCTACTGTCATTATATTACCCTAGTCTACTTTCTACTGTCATTAAATTACCCTGGTCTACCATCTACTGTCATTATATTACCCTGGTCTACCATCTACTGTCATTATATTACCCTGGTCTACCATCTACTGTCAATCTATTAACCTGGTCTACCCTCTACTGTCATTATATTACCCTGGTCTACCATCTACTGTCATTATATTACCTGGTCTACCATCTACTGTCAATATATTACCCTGGTCTACTTTCTACTGTCATTATATTACCCTAGTCTACTTTCTACTGTCATTAAATTACCCTGGTCTACCCTCTACTGTCATTATATTACCCTGGTCTACCATCTACTGTCATTATATATCCCTGGTCTACCATCTACTGTCAATCTATTAACCTAGTCTACCATCTACTGTCATTATATTACCCTGGTCTACCATCTGCTGTCATTATATTACCCTGATCTACCATCTACTGTCATTATATTTCCCTGGTCTACCATCTACTGTCATTATATTACCCTGGTCTACCATCTACTGTCAATATATTACCCTGGTCTACTTTCTACTGTCATTATATTACCCTAGTCTACTTTCTCCTGCCATTAAATTACCCTGGTCTACCATCTACTGTCATTATATTACCCTGGTATACTGTCATTATATTATATTATATATTATTATATTATATTATATATTATTATATTAGTATATATTATATACTGTCATTATATTACCCTGGTCTACTTTCTACTGTCATTAAATTACCCTGGTCTACCCTCTACTGTCATTATATTACCCTGGTCTACCCTCTACTGTCATTATATTACCCCGGTCTACCATCTACTGTCATTATATTACCCTGGTCTACCATCTACTGTCAATATATTACCCTGGTCTACTTTCTACTGTCATTATATTACCCTAGTCTACTTTCTACTGTCATTAAATTACCCTGGTCTACCCTCTACTGTCATTATATTACCCTGGTCTACCCTCTACTGTCATTATATTACCCCGGTCTACCATCTACTGTCATTATATTACCCTGGTCTACAATCTACTGTCAATATATTACCCTGGTCTACCATCTACTCTCATTTATATTACCCTGGTCTACCATCTACTGTCAATCTATTAACCTGGTCTACCCTCTACTGTCATTATATTACCCTGGTCTACTTTCTACTGTCATTATATTACCCTAGTCTACTTTCTACTGTCATTATATTACCCTAGTCTACTTTCTACTGTCATTAAATTACCCTGGTCTACCCTCTACTGTCATTATATTACCCTGGTCTACCCTCTACTGTCATTATATTACCTGATCTACCATCTACTGTCATTATATTTCCCTGGTCTACCATCTACTGTCAATCTATTAACCTGGTCTACCATCTACTGTCATTATATTACCCTGGTCTACCATCTACTGTCATTATATTACCCTGGTCTACCATCTACTGTCATTATATTACCCTGGTCTACCATCTACTGTCATTATATTACCCTGGTATACAATCTACTGTCATTATATTACCCTGGTCTACTTTCTACTGTCATTAAATTACCCTGGTCTACCCTCTACTGTCATTATATTACCCTGGTCTACCCTCTACTGTCATTATATTACCCTGGTCTACCATCTACTGTCATTATATTACCCTGGTCTACCATCTACTGTCAATATATTACCCTGGTCTACCATCTACTGTCATTATATTACCCTGGTCTACTTTCTCCTGCCATTAAATTACCTGGTCTACCATCTACTGTCATTATATTACCCTGGTATACAATCTACTGTCATTATATTACCCTGGTCTACCATCTACTGTCATTAAATTACCCTGGTCTACCCTCTACTGTCATTATATTACCCTGGTCTACCCTCTACTGTCATTATATTACCCCCTCTACCATCTACTGTCATTATATTACCCTGGTCTACCATCTACTGTCAATATATTACCCTGGTCTACTTTCTACTGTCATTATATTACCTAGTCTACTTTCTACTGTCATTAAATTACCTGGTCTACCATCTACTGTCATTATATTACAATGGTCTACCATCTACTGTCATTATATTACCCTGGTCTACCATCTACTGTCATTATATTACCCTGGTCTACCATCTACTGTCATTATATTACCCTGGTCTACCATCTACTGTCATTATATTACCCTGGTCTACCATCTACTGTCATTATATTACCCTGGTCTACCATCTACTGTCAATATATTACCCTGGTCTACTTTCTACTGTCATTATATTTCCCTGGTCTACCATCTACTGTCAATCTATTAACCTGGTCTACCATCTACTGTCATTATATTACCCTGGTCTACCATCTACTGTCATTATATTACCCTGGTCTACCATCTACTGTCAATATATTACCCTGGTCTACCATCTACTGTCATTATATTACCCTGGTATACAATCTACTGTCATTATATTACCCTGGTCTACTTTCTACTGTCATTAAATTACCCTGGTCTACCCTCTACTGTCATTATATTACCCTGGTCTACCCTCTACTGTCATTATATTACCCTGGTCTACCATCTACTGTCAATATATTACCCTGGTCTACTATCTACTGTCATTATATCACCCTGGTCTACCATCTACTGTCATTATATTACCCTGGTATACCATCTACTGTCAATATATTACCCTGGTCTACTTTCTACTGTCATTATATTACCCTGATCTACCATCTACTGTCATTATATTACCCTGGTCTACCCTCTACTGTCATTATATTACCCTGATCTACCATCTACTGTCATTATATTTCCCTGGTCTACCATCTACTGTCATTAAATTACCCTGGTCTACCCTCTACTGTCATTATATTACCCTGGTCTACCCTCTACTGTCATTATATTACCCTGATCTACCATCTAATGTCATTATATTACCCTGGTCTACCATCTACTGTCATTATATTTCCCTGGTCTACCATCTACTGTCATTATATTACCCTGGTCTACCATCTACTGTCAATATATTACCCTGGTCTACTTTCTACTGTCATTATATTACCTAGTCTACTTTCTCCTGCCATTAAATTACCCTGGTCTACCATCTACTGTCATTATATTACCCTGGTATACCATCTACTGTCAATCTCCGGCCGCTGTAGGAGAGGAATAACGTCATGGGAGAGACAAAAAGTGAGTAAAAAACACCTAAGTATGTTTAGAACTAAAATGGAACTTTCTTCTGTCGATTCTTGTCTTTTTCTGAATACTCACTAAATATAGCGACAAAGTCGCTAAGTTGGCAACACTGGTGAGAGGTGGGTAGCGAGATATCAGTAATCAATTGTAATCACATACTATTTCTTCTTAATTATGGTCATTCGAGGACAGTACATTTTTCATTTGGGTCTCGAGATGAATAAACTCAAGAACCTCTGACATGGATTCTTAAACTATGATTTGGGAGCCAAAGCGGTTATTAACATGTCATAGGTGGGTCACGAGATATGAGTAAACATTCAGAATCATACACTATTTCTTCATAATGTTGGTCGTTCGAGGACACTGCATTTCTCATTTGGCTCTCGAGCTTAAAAATTGTAAAAACGTCTGAAACAACATAGTAAGTCTTAACTCGTTAAAAAAAAACTTCTAAAATTACATTGCAGTGCCGTGACCCGGATTCGAACCGGGGTTGCTGCAACCTAGCAGAGTACTAAACACTATACGATCACGGCTGGTTTCAAGAGCTGGCTTTGTAAAGCCTACATAGGCTGTGAAAGTGATGTGCACAAGCTGGCTAAACTCTTTTCATTTTGGTCTCGATAATGAATAAACTGAAGAAACAGTGGAGCTTTACACAGTCGGTAGGTTTTTCTCATTCGAAAAGTGCCCTTTTTCCGTGACATTGGAATATCTCAATTGCATCCTCCTCACGTCATCTCTAATTCTCTAAACCCATTGGTGAGAAAACCTGAGTGCCCTCCCCTCTGACCTTCTCCACCAATGTGAACAATAAAAGGTACTGCTGAGATTTGAACTCAGGATCTCCTGTTTACTAGACAGGCACTTTAACCAACTAAGCCACAGCACCCATAAAAGTCATATATGTTGCAGATGTGAACACCCACACCTATTTGAATCAAACCAGTCTCATTAATTTAACCCACATCTCTGTGTAGCAAAATCGCATCACAAAAGAGATGTCTTTTTACTAATATTGGAAACAATACAGACAACTTCAATTGTCTAGCAACCGGGTTTCTTAAGCTACGTTTCGGGACGCAAAGTGGGCCTGAGCATGTGAGAGGTAGTGTTGCCAAATCCTCACTAAGGAAAGTAGCTATTGGTGGTCCTAAAAGTAGCTAGAAGTCGCTAAATGACGTCATCACATAATTTTCATAATTGGCCAAGTGGATGTAATTGTGATTGACGCTGTAGGAGAGAGGAATAACGTCGCGGGAGAGACAAAAAGCGAGTAAAAAACACCCTAAGTATGTTTAGAACTAAAATTGAACTTTCTTCTGTCGATTCTTGTCTTTTTCTGAATACTCACTAAATATAGCGACAAAGTCGCTAAGTTGGCAACACTGGTGAGAGGTGGGTAGCGAGATATCAGTAATCAATTGTAATCACATACTATTTCTTCTTAATTATGGTCATTCGAGGACAGTACATTTTTCATTTGGGTCTCGAGATGAATAAACTCAAGAACCTCTGACATGGATTCTTAAACTATGATTTGGGAGCCAAAAAGCGGTTAAACATGTCCATAGGTGGGTCACGAGATATGAGTAAATATTCAGAATCATACACTATTTCTTCATAATGTTGGTCATTCGAGAACAGTACATTTTTCATTTGGGTCTCGAGATGAATAAACTCAGAACCTCTGACATGGATTCTTAAACTATGATTTGGGAGCCAAAGCGGTTATTAACATGTCATAGGTGGGTCACGAGATATGAGTAAACATTCAGAATCATACACTATTTCTTCATAATGTTGGTCGTTCGAGGACACTGCATTTCTCATTTGGCTTTCGAGCTTAAAAAATTGTAAAAACGTCTGAAACAGCATAGTAAGTCTTAACTCGTTAAAAAAAAAAACTTCTAAAATTACATTGCAGTGCCGTGACCAGGATTTGAACCGGGGTTGCTGCTACAACAACGCAGAGTAATAACCACTATAAGATCACGGCTGGCTTCAAGAGCTGGCTTTGTAAAGCCTACATAGGCTGTGAAAGTGATGTGCACAAGCTGGCTAAACTCTTTTCATTTTGGTCTCGATAATGAATAAACTGAAGAAACAGTGGAGCTTTACACAGTCGGTAGGTTTTTTCTCATTCGAAAAGTGCCCTTTTTCTGTGACATTGGAATATCTCAATTGCATCCTCCTCACGTCATCTCTAATTCTCTAAACCCATTGGTGAGAAAACCTGAGTGCCCTCCCCTCTGACCTTCTCCACCAATGTGAACAATAAAAGAGTACTGCTGAGATTTGAACTCAGGATCTCCTGTTTACTAGACAGGCACTTTAACCAACTAAGCCACAGCACCCATAAAAGTCATATATGTTGCAGATGTGAACACCCACACCTATTTGAATCAAACCAGTCTCATTAATTTAACCCACATCTCTGTGTAGCAAAATCGCATCACAAAGAGATGTCTTTTACTAATATTGGAAACAATACAGACAACTTCAATTGTCTAGCAACCGGGTTTCTTAAGCTACGTTTCGGGGACGCAAAGTGGGCCTGAGCATGTGAGAGGTAGTGTTGCCAAATCCTCACTAAGGAAAGTAGCTATTGGTGGTCCTAAAAGTAGCTAGAAGTCGCTAAATGACGTCATCACATAATTTTCATAATTGGCCAAGTGATGTAATTGTGATTGACGCTGTAGGAGAGAGGAATAACGTCGCGGGAGAGACAAAAAGTGAGTAAAAAACACCCTAAGTATGTTTAGAACTAAAATTGAACTTTCTTCTGTCGATTCTTGTCTTTTTTCTGAATACTCACTAAATATAGCGACAAAGTCGCTAAGTTACAACACTGGTGAGAGGTGGGTAGCGAGATATCAGTAATCAATTGTAATCACATACTATTTCTTCTTAATTATGGTCATTCGAGGACAGTACATTTTTCATTTGGGTCTCGAGATGAATAAACTCAAGAACCTCTGACATGGATTCTTAAACTATGATTTGGGAGCCAAAGCGGTTATTAACATGTCATAGGTGGGTCACTTAGATATGAGTAAATATTCAGAATCATACACTATTTCTTCATAATGTTGGTCGTTCGAGGACAGTACATTTTTCATTTGGGTCTCGAGATGAATAAACTCAAGAACCTCTGACATGGATTCTTAAACTATGATTTGGGAGCCAAAGCGGTTATTAACATGTCATAGGTGGGTCACGAGATATGAGTAAACATTCAGAATCATACACTATTTCTTCATAATGTTGGTCGTTCGAGGACACTGCATTTCTCATTTGGCTTTCGAGCTTAAAAATTGTAAAAACGTCTGAAACAGCATAGTAAGTCTTAACTCGTTAAAAAAAAACTTCTAAAATTACATTGCAGTGCCGTGACCAGGATTTTAACCGGGTTGCTGCGACAACAACGCAGAGTAATAACCACTATAAGATCACGGCTTGCTTCAAGAGCTGGCTTTGTAAAGCCTACCATAGGCTGTGAAAGTGATGTGCACAAGCTCGCTAAACTCTTTTCATTTTGGTCTCGATAATGAACAAACTGAAGAAACAGTGGAGCTT
>NW_026277490.1:0-820 GCF_023373465.1 Oncorhynchus keta | reverse complement strand
GTTGCAACACTGAAATACAGAAAAACGTGTTTTTCCATAAACAAGCTTCTAAATCATGTTTGATGCACTCTGGATGTCCAATTTTTGCTGTGCTGTCTATTTGAGATGAAATGAACATTGTGGACAGTTTTCCGTAAGTTGCAACACTGAAATTCAGAAAAAAATGTTTTTCCATAAACAAGCTCTAAATCATGTTTGATGCACTCTGATGTCCAATTTTTGCTGTGCTGTCTATTTGAGATGAAATGAACATTGTGGACAGTTTTCCGCAAGTTGCAACACTGAAATACAGAAAAAACTTGTTTTTCCATAAACAAGCTCTAAATCATGTTTGATGCACACTGGATGTCCAATTTTTGCTGTGCTGTCTATTTGAGATGAAATGAACATTGTGGACAGTTTTCAGCAAGTTGCAACACTGAAATACAGAAAAAACGTTTTTTTCCATAAACAAGCTCTAAATCATGTTTGATGCACTCTGGATGTCCAATTTTTGCTGTGTTGTCTATTTGAGATGAAATGAACATTGTGGACAGTTTTCCGCAAGTTGCAACACTGAAATACAGAAAAACATATGTTTTTCCATAAACAAGCTCTAAATCATGTTTGATGCACTCTGGATGTCCAATTTTTGCTGTGCTGTCTATTTGAGATGAAATGAACATTGTGGACAGTTTTCCGCAAGTTGCAACACTGAAATTCAGAAAAAAAAATGTTTTTCCATAAACAAGCTCTAAATCATGTTTGATGCACTCTGGATGTCCAATTTTGCTGAAGCTGTCTATTTGAGATGAAATGAACATTGTGGACAGTTTTCCGC
>NW_026277489.1:0-1689 GCF_023373465.1 Oncorhynchus keta | reverse complement strand
TGACAATGAAATATAGCACTCACTTCCGTCATCATGAAGTGCTTTGAGAGACTAGTCAAGGACCATATCACCTCCACCCTACCTGACACCCTAGACCCACTCCAATTTGCTTACCGCCCAAATAGGTCCACAGACGATGCAATCTCAACCACACTGCACACTGCCCTAACCCACCTGGACAAGAGGAATACCTATGTGAGAATGCTGTTCATCGACTACAGCTCGGCATTCAACACCATAGTACCCTCCAAGCTCGTCATCAAGCTCGAGACCCTGGGTCTCGACCCCGCCCTGTGCAACTGGGTACTGGACTTCCTGACGGGCCGCCCCCAGGTGGTGAGGGTAGGCAACAACATCTCCTCCCCGCTGATCCTCAACACGGGGCCCCACAAGGGTGCGTTCTGAGCCCTCTCCTGTACTTCCTGTTCACCCACGACTGCGTGGCCACGCACGCCTCCAACTCAATCATCAAGTTTGCGGACGACACAGCAGTGGTAGGCTTGATTACCAACAACGACGAGACGGCCTACAGGGAGGAGGTGAGGGCCCTCGGAGTGTGGTGTCAGGAAAATAACCTCACACTCAACGTCAACAAAACTAAGGAGATGATTGTGGACTTCAGGAAACAGCAGAGGGAACACCCCTATCCACATCGATGGAACAGTAGTGGAGAGGGTAGCTAGTTTTAAGTTCCTCGGCATACACATCACAGACAAACTGAATTGGTCCACTCACACTGACAGCGTCGTGAAGAAGGCGCAGCAGCGCCTATTCAACCTCAGGAGGCTGAAGAAATTCGGCTTGTCACCAAAAGCACTCACAAACTTCTACAGATGCACAATCGAGAGCATCCTGGCGGGCTGTATCACCGCCTGGTACGGCAACTGCTCCGCCCTCAACCGTAAGGCTCTCCAGAGGGTAGTGAGGACTGCACAACGCATCACCGGGGGCAAACTACCTGCCCTCCAGGACACCTACACCACCCGTTGTTACAGGAAGGCCATAAAGATCATCAAGGACATCAACCACCCGAACCACTGCCTGTTCACCCCGCTATCATCCAGAAGGCGAGGTCAGTACAGGTGCATCAAAGCTGGGACCGAGAGACTGAAAAACAGCTTCTATCTCAAGGCCATCAGACTGTTAAACAGCCACCACTAACAGTGTGAGTGGCTGCTGCCAACACACTGTCATTGACACTGACCCAACTCCAGCCATTTTAATAATGGGAATTGATGGGAATTATGTAAATATATCACTAGCCACTTTAAACAATGCTACCTTATATAATGTTACTTACCCTACATTATTCATCTCATATGCATATGTATATACTGTACTCTACATCATCGACTGCATCCTTATGTAACACATGTATCACTAGCCACTTTAACTATGCCACTTTGTTTACTTTGTCTACACACTCATCTCATATGTATATACTGTACTCGATACCATCTACTGTATGCTGCTCTGTACCATCACTCATTCATATATCCTTATGTACATATTCCTTATCCCCTTACACTGTGTATAAGACAGTAGTTTTGGAATTGTTAGTTAGATTACTTGTTGGTTATCACTGCATTGTCGGAACTAGAAGCACAAGCATTTCGCTACACTCGCATTTAACATCTGCTAACCATGTGTATGTGACAAATAAAATTTGATTTGATTTGATTTGATTTG
>NW_026277488.1:0-1019 GCF_023373465.1 Oncorhynchus keta | reverse complement strand
TCAGCAAGTTGCAACATTGAAATACAGAAAAAACGTTTTTCCATAAACAAGCTCTAAATCATGTTTGATGCACTCTGGATGTCCAATTTTTGCTGTGCTGTATATTTGAGATTAAATGAACATTGTGGACAGTTTTCAGCAAGTTGCAACATTGAAATACAGAAAAAACGTATTTTCCATAAACAAGCTCTAAATCATGTTTGATACACTCTGGATGTCAATTTTTGATGTGCTGTATATTTGAGATTTAATGAACATTGTGGAAAAACGTTTTTCCATGTAAACAAGCCTTTCATGTTTGATGCAATGTCCAATTTTGCTGTGCTGTCTATTTGAGATGAAATGAACATTGTGGAAGTTTTCATAACATTGAAATACAGAAAAACCGTTTTTCCATAAACAAGCTCAAATCATGTTTGATGCACTCTGGATGTCAATTTTTGCTGTGCTGTCTATTTGAGATTAAATGAACATTGTGGACAGTTTTCAAAAGTTGCAATATTGAAATACAGAAAAAACGTTTTTCCATAAACAAGCTCTAAATCATGTTTGATACACTCTGGATGTCCAATTTTTGCTGTGCTGTATTTTGAGATTAAATGAACATTGTGGACAGTTTTTAGCAAGTTGCAACATTGAAATACAGAAAAAACGTTTTCCATAAACAAGCTCTAAATCATGTTTGATACCTCTGGATGTCCAATTTTGCTGTGCTGTATATTTGAGATTAAATTAACATTGTGGACAGTTTTCAGCAAGTTACAACATTGAAATACAGAAAAAACGTTTTTCCATAAACAAGCTCTAAATCATGTTTGATACACTCTGGATGTCCAATTTTTGCTGTGCTGTATATTTGAGATTTAATTAACATTGTGGACAGTTTTCAGCAAGTTACAACATTGAAATACAGAAAAACGTTTTTCCATAAACAAGCTCTAAATCATATTTTGATACCTCTGGATGTCAATTTTGATGTGCTGTATATTTGAGATGAAATGAACATTGTGGACAGTTTT
>NW_026277487.1:0-5401 GCF_023373465.1 Oncorhynchus keta | reverse complement strand
GCTGTGCAGCGACGCTCCCCATCCAACCGGACAGCTTTAGAGGATTTGTAGAGAAGAATGGGAGAAACTCCCCAGATACAGGTGTGCCAAGCTTGTGGCATCACACCCAAGGAGACTCTAGAGTAGGAGAAACTCCCCAGATACAGGTGTGCCAAGCTTGTAGCATCACACCCAAGGAGACTCTAGAGTAGGAGAAACTCCCCAGATACAGGTGTGCCAAGCTTGTAGCATCATACCCATGGAGACTCTAGAGTAGGAGAAACTCCCCAGATACAGGTGTGCCAAGCTTGTAGCATCATACCCAAGGAGACTCTAAAGGGTCTGAAGACTGTAAATGTAAAGGGTCTGTAGACTGTAAATGTAAAGGGTCTGAAGACTGTAAATGTAAAGGGTCTGAATACTGTAAATGTAAAGGGTCTGAAGACGGTAAATGTAAAGGGTCTGAAGACTGTAAATGTAAAGGGTCTGAAGACTGTAAATGTAAAGGGTCTGAAGACTGTAAATGTAAAGGGTCTGAATACTGTACATGTAAAGGGTCTGAATACTGTAAATGTAAAGGGTCTGAAGACTGTAAATGTAAAGGGTCTGAATAATGTAAAGGGTCTGAAGACTGTAAATGTAAAGGGTCTGAAGGCTGTAAATGTAAAGGGTCTGAATACTGTAAAGGGTCTGAAGACTGTAAATGTAAATGGTCTGAAGACTGTAAATGTAAAGGGTCTGAAGACTGTAAATGTAAAGGGTCTGAAGACTGTAAATGTAAAGGGTCTGAAGACTGTAAATGTAAAGGGTCTGTAGACTTTAAATGTAAAGGGTCTGAAGACTGTAAATGTAAAGGGTCTGAATACTGTAAAGGGTCTGAAGACTGTAAATGTAAAGGGTCTGAAGACTGTAAATGTAAAGGGTCTGAAGACTGTAAAGGGTCTGAAGACTGTAAATGTAAAGGGTCTGAAGACTGTAAATGTAAAGGGTCTGAAGACTGTAAATGTAAAGGGTCTGTAGACTGTAAATGTAAAGGGTCTGAAGACGGTAAATGTAAAGGGTCTGAAGACTGTAAATGTAAAGGGTCTGAAGACTGTAAATGTAAAGGGTCTGTAGACTGTAAATGTAAAGGGTCTGAAGACTGTAAATGTAAAGGGTCTGAAGACTGTAAATGTAAAGGGTCTGAAGACTGTAAATGTAAAGGGTCTGAATACTGTAAAGGGTCTGAAGACTGTAAATGTAAAGGGTCTGAAGACTGTAAATGTAAAGGGTCTGAATACTGTAAATGTAAAGGGTCTGAAGACGGTAAATGTAAAGGGTCTGAAGACTGTAAATGTAAAGGGTCTGAAGACTGTAAATGTAAAGGGTCTGAAGACTGTAAATGTAAAGGGTCTGAATACTGTACATGTAAAGGGTCTGAATACTGTAAATGTAAAGGGTCTGAAGACTGTAAATGTAAAGGGTCTGAATAATGTAAAGGGTCTGAAGACTGTAAATGTAAAGGGTCTGAAGACTGTAAATGTAAAGGGTCTGAAGGCTGTAAATGTAAAGGGTCTGAATACTGTAAAGGGTCTGAAGACTGTAAATGTAAATGGTCTGAAGACTGTAAATGTAAAGGGTCTGAAGACTGTAAATGTAAAGGGTCTGAAGACTGTAAATGTAAAGGGTCTGAACACTGTAAATGTAAAGGGTCTGAACACTGTAAATGTAAAGGGTCTGAATACTGTAAAGGGTCTGAAGACTGTAAAGGGTCTGAAGACTGTAAATGTAAAGGGTCTGAAGACTGTAAAGGGTCTGAAGACTGTAAATGTAAAGGGTCTGAAGACTAAATGTAAAGGGTCTGAATACTAAATGTAAAGGGTCTGAATACTGTAAATGTAAAGGGTCTAATACTAAATGTAAAGGGTCTGAATACGTAAATGTAAAGGGTCTGAAGACTAAATGTAAAGGGTCTGAAGACTGTAAATGTAAAGGGTCTGAAGACTGTAAATGTAAAGGGTCCTGAATACTGTAAATGTAAAGGGTCTGAATACTAAATGTAAAGGGTCTGAATACTGTAAATGTAAAGGGTCTAATACTAAATGTAAAGGGTCCTAATACTAAATGTAAAGGGTCTAATACTAAGGTCTAGCTAAATGTAAAGGTCTAAGACTAAATGTAAAGGGTCTGAATACTTAAATGTAAAGGGTCCTGAATACTAAATGTAAAGGGTCTGAATACTAAATGTAAAGGGTCTGAAGACTGTAAATGTAAAGGGTCCTGAAGACTGAAATGTAAAGGGTCTGAATACTGTAAATGTAAAGGGTCTGAAGACTGTAAATGTAAAGGGTCTGAATACTGTAAATGTAAAGGGTCTGAATACTAAATGTAAAGGGTCCTAAACTAAATGTAAAGGGTCTGAAGACTGAAATGTAAAGGGTCTGAATACTGTAAATGTAAAGGGTCTGAATACTGTAAATGTAAAGAGGTCTGAAGACTGTAAATGTAAAGGGTCCTGATACTAACTGTAAAGGGTCTGAAGACTGTAAATGTAAAGGGTCTAATACTAAATGTAAAGGGTCTGAATACTGTAAATGTAAAGGGTCTGAATACTGAAATGTAAAGAGGTCCTGAATACTTAAATGTAAAGGGTCTAATACTAAATGTAAAGGGTCCTGAATACTGTAAATGAAGGTCTGAATACTAAATGTAAAGGGTCTGAAGACTGTAAATGTAAAGAGTCTGAAGACTGTAAATGTAAAGGGTCTGAATACTGTAAATGTAAAGGGTCTGAATACTGTAAAGGGTCTGAAGACTGTAAATGTAAAGGGTCTGAAGACTGTAAATGTAAAGGGTCTGAAGTACTGTAAATGTAAAGGGTCTGAAGACTGTAAATGTAAAGGGTCTGAAGACTAAATGTAAAAGGCTGTAAATGTAAAGGGTCTGAATACTGTAAATGTAAAGGGTCTGAATACTGTAAATGTAAAGGGTCTGAAGACTGTAAATGTAAAGGGTCTGAAGACTGTAAATGTAAAGGGTCTGAAGACTGTAAATGTAAAGGGTCTGAAGACTATGTACTGTAAATGTAAAGGGTCTGAAGACTGTAAATGTAAAAGGGTCTGAAGACTGTAAATGTAAAGGGTCTGAATACTGTAAAGGGTCTGAAGACTGTAAATGTAAAGGGTCTGAAGACTGTAAAGGGTCTGAAGACTGTAAATGTAAAGGGTCTGAAGACTGTAAATGTAAAGGGTCTGAAGACTGTAAATGTAAAGGGTCTGAAGACTGTAAATGTAAAGGGTCTGAAGACTGTAAATGGTCTGAAGACTGTAAATGTAAATGGTCTGAAGACTGTAAATGTAAAGGGTCTGAATACTGTAAATGTAAAGGGTCTGAAGACTGTAAAGGGTCTGAAGACTGTAAATGTAAAGGGTCTGAAGACTGTAAAGGGTCTGAATACTGTAAATGTAAAGGGTCTGAAGACTGTAAATGTAAAGGGTCTGAAGACTATAAATGTAAAGGGTCTGAAGACTAAATGTAAAGGGTCTGAAGACTGTAAATGTAAAGGGTCTGAAGTACTGTAAATGTAAAAGGGTCTGAAGACTGTAAATGTAAAGGGTCTGAAGACTGTAAATGTAAGGGTCTGAATACTGTAAATGTAAAGGGTCTGCGAAGACTGTAAATGTAAAGGGTCTGAAGACTGTAAATGTAAAGGGTCTGAAGACTGTAAATGTAAAGGGTCTGAAGACTGTAAATGTAAAGGGTCTGAAGACTGTAAATGTAAAGGGTCTGAATACTGTAAATGTAAAGGGTCTGAAGACTGTAAATGTAAAGGGTCTGAAGACTGTAAATGTAAAGGGTCTGAAGACTGTAAATGTAAAGGGTCTGAAGACTGTAAATGTAAAGGGTCTGAAGACTGTAAAGGGTCTGAAGACTGTAAATGTAAAGGGTCTGAAGACTGTAAATGTAAAGGGTCTGAAGACTGTAAATGTAAAGGGTCTGAAGACTGTAAATGTAAAGGGTCTGAAGACTGTAAATGTAAAGGGTCTGAAGACTGTAAATGTAAAGGGTCTGAAGACTGTAAATGTAAAGGGTCTGAAGACTGTAAATGTAAAGGGTCTGAAGACTGTAAATGTAAAGGGTCTGAAGACTGTAAATGTAAAGGGTCTGAATACTGTAAATGTAAAGGGTCTGAAGACTGTAAATGTAAAGGGTCTGAAGACTGTAAATGTAAAGGGTCTGAAGACTGTAAATGTAAAGGGTCTGAAGACTGTAAATGTAAAGGGTCTGAAGACTGTAAATGTAAAGGGTCTGAAGACTGTAAATGTAAAGGGTCTGAAGACTGTAAATGTAAAGGGTCTGAAGACTGTAAATGTAAAGGGTCTGAAGACTGTAAATGTAAAGGGTCTGAAGACTGTAAATGTAAAGGGTCTGAAGACTGTAAATGTAAAGGGTCTGAAGACTGTAAAGGGTCTGAAGACTGTAAATGTAAAGGGTCTGAAGACTAAATGTAAAGGGTCTGAAGACTGTAAATGTAAAGGGTCTGAAGACTGTAAATGTAAAGGGTCTGAATACTGTAAAGGGTCTGAAGACTGTAAATGTAAAGGGTCTGAAGACTGTAAATGTAAAGGGTCTGAAGACTGTAAATGTAAAGGGTCTGAATACTGTAAATGTAAAGGGTCTGAAGACTGTAAATGTAAAGGGTCTGAAGACTGTAAATGTAAAGGGTCTGAAGACTGTAAATGTAAAGGGTCTGAAGACTGTAAATGTAAAGGGTCTGAATACTGTAAATGTAAAGGGTCTGAAGACTGTAAATGTAAAGGGTCTGAAGACTGTAAATGTAAAGGGTCTGAAGACTGTAAATGTAAAGGGTCTGAAGACTGTAAATGTAAAGGGTCTGAAGACTGTAAATGTAAAGGGTCTGAAGACTGTAAAGGGTCTGAAGACTGTAAATGTAAAGGGTCTGAAGACTGTAAATGTAAAGGGTCTGAAGACTGTAAATGTAAAGGGTCTGAAGACTGTAAATGTAAAGGGTCTGAAGACTGTAAATGTAAAGGGTCTGAAGACTGTAAATGTAAAGGGTCTGAAGACTGTAAATGTAAAGGGTCTGAAGACTGTAAATGTAAAGGTCTGAATACTGTAAATGTAAAGGGTCTGAAGACTGTAAATGTAAAGGGTCTGAAGACTGTAAATGTAAAGGGTCTGAAGACTGTAAATGTAAAGGGTCTGAAGACTGTAAATGTAAAGGGTCTGAAGACTGTAAATGTAAAGGGTCTGAATACTGTAAATGTAAAGGGTCTGAATACTGTAAATGTAAAGGGTCTGAAGACTGTAAATGTAAAGGTTCTGAATACTGTAAATGTAAAGGGTCTAGAAGACTGTAAATGTAAAGGGTCTGAAGACTGTAAATGTAAGGTGGTCTGAATACTGTAAATGTAAAGGTCTG
>NW_026277486.1:0-2539 GCF_023373465.1 Oncorhynchus keta | reverse complement strand
CAAGCTTGGCACCGAGGTGTCCCACAGCTCGCTTAGTCAGAAGGTCGAACCAGGAGGGCGTTGAGAGTTTTTCTGGAATTTTTCCAAAAATTTCTTAAAACACATTTTGACTACAGCCATACAGGTATGGCGGGTAGCGGGAACACCGGGTCGGTTCCGAGGGCCGGATTAAAGAACACGATAAGGTTCGCATGGAAGCAAGAAGGAGAAGTAAGGATGCCAAGGGACACCTTCGCCAGGACCGTGTTGATGGGGGCGCTATCTCTGAAGGTCCCAGATGTGATGTGCCTACAGGGGAACTCAATGGAAGAGGCGTACGATGTAACTTTCTACACTGAAAGTAAGAGTGATGGAGTAATGGAGAAGGTAAAGGAGGCAAAGGGGGAAAGACCTTTGTCCTTTTTCAACATCGTGAGCCTCGCAAGAAGGAATTTCAGAACAGTTAACATACATATGTATAATCCACACGTGACGGATATGACGGTGGCGGCCTTTTTGGGTCGCTACTGCGATGTAACATCGGGAGCCAGGTACGTTAAGGACTCGCTGGGTTTCTGGAATGGCCGCCGCCAGTTCCAGGTGCTCCTAAGGGAAGATCCGTGTGGGTTTGAGGGTTTTTTGCATCCCCCTGCGGTCTTTACAGTAGGGGCGGATAGAGGCATGCTTTTCTATGCACGTCAGCCACCTTTCTGCAGGAAATGCAGGGAGTACGGGCATGGAACAGCCTCATGTGGGCTGGTAAGATGCAGGATTTGCATGTCGGAGGAACATGAGGCCAAAAATTGTACGGCCCCAAAAGAGTGTCACGGATGTGGCAGTAAACAGCACCTGTTTCGCGAGTGCCCGGCGAGGCAACAAACATATGCGGCAGCGGCTGCTGGGGGAAGAATGGACGGAAGAAAAGGCGCGGAGGAAAAGGGGAGGCCAGGAGAAGGGTACCTCGGTCACAGGCCAGAAGAGGCAGCAAGAAAGATGGTGAGTGGGGAACTGGAGAAGCAAGCCAGGTCCTTGACCGCTCCAAATGTCGGGGGCAAAGTCGTTTTGGAGGAGAGGGCCTTGGCAGAGTTGGAGGTGGTCCCGGAGACCCAGATGTCAACGGGTACTCAATCCATCATTAGGCCGCAGGTAGAGGTTGGAGGAGCAACGGGAGTGTTGGGCTCATCTCTCGACGAGGTGTTTATCGATGAAGAGGCATTCGGGGCCCTAGTGGGGGAAATGAGGGAGATGGTGGAGGGGATCAATGTCCCCCAAACGGAGACGGCGGAATGGGGGTCCATCTCTCCCTTACCTGCCACTCCAAAAATGAAGAGGGACGCCTCCACAGACAAGCAGACTCTGCAGGAGTCAGGGCTGTTTGTGGACTCTGGTGAGACCCGGAGGAAGAAAAAGAAGAAGAGGATTTCCTCCGAGCTGGGAGAGAGCCAGAGTGGGCTGGGAGGGGAGGGGAGGGTGGGAGCGTGAGAGCGATTGGGGACAGTACCACAGAGGTGGCTCCCCGGTCGCTGCAGGTGTCATCTCTCCCACTAGTCCCGATGGACGTGGATGTGGCGGCCTCTGAGCGGTGTATGCTCGATGGAGATGGGGTGTCTCAGGCTAGTTCTGGGACGCCGGGACCCCCCATCACCAACCCCTTATCTGCATCTTGGGGTTCTCAGAAGGGGGATGCAGTAGATGGGGAGGCCTCAGAGGAAAGGGGTCACGAGACCTCGTCCATGGATGTACGAGGGTTTCGGGAGATGGTCAGTAGCACCGAGGTGTCTCCCGTGTCCTCACGGGTTCCATCTCTCCTGCTCAGGCTGGGTTTGCCAGATGGGGATGGGGTGTCTCAGGCTATTTCTGGGACGCCGGGACCCCCCATCCCCAACCCCTTACCTGCATCTTGGGGTTCTCAGGAGGGCGGGATGGGAGGTGGGAAAGTTGGGGGGGCCTCGGAGGCTGCTGGTCTAGCGACCAATTTCGACGAGGACCTTTACCCAGAGTGAGTACTTGAACCCTGCACCTGGTTGACTTTTTTTTAAGTATGTAACCATGGCGGAGATTCAAATAATGACTATGAATGTTCGGGGTTTAAGGGACACTGTAAAAAGAACTGCTGTTTTTAGTTGTTTATCAAACATATGTTTTACCTTTTGTTTCCTGCAGGAGGTACATTTAAGGGATGGGGGGGACGTAGAGCAGTTTAAAAAAGAGTGGGTAAAAGGGAAGTCTGTGTGGAGTGTGGGGGGTGTCCACTCATCAGGAGTTGGGATTTTGTTTGGGACACGGGAGGTGAGGGTAGAGGGCACGTACGTTGCTATGCAGGGGAGGGTTTTGGGGGTGGACATAGCGTTAGGGGATTTTAGACTTAGGATTATAGGGGTATACGGGCCACAGACGGTGCCAGAGAGAAGGGAGATGGTAGAGAGTCTGGCACCTCTGTGTGCCACAAACAGAGTTTTGGTAGTGGGAGGGGATTTTAATGTAGATTTAGGTGGGGTGGGAGATGGTAGTGTAGGGGCCATCACCGGACTTATGGCAAGCCATGGTTTGGTGGATGGGG
>NW_026277485.1:0-684 GCF_023373465.1 Oncorhynchus keta | reverse complement strand
ACAGCTGACATAACTTCTCATTACCATGTCATAATATGTCATAACAGCTGACATAACTTCTCATAACCATGTCATAACAGCTGACATAACTTCACATAACCATGTCATAATATGTCATAACAGCTGACATAACTTCTCATAACCTGTCATAATATGTCATAACATCTGACATAACTTCTCATAACTTCTCATAACCATGTCCTAATGTCATAACAGCTGACATAACTTCTCATTACCATGTCATAATATGTCATAACAGCTGACATAACTTCTCATAACCATGTCATAATATGTCATAACAGCTGACATAACTTCTCATAACCTGTCATAATATGTCATAACATCTGACATAACTTCTCATAACTTCTCATAACCATGTCATAACAGCTGACATAACTTCTCATAACCATGTCGTAACAGCTGACATAACTTCTCATAACCATGTCATAATGTGTCATAACAGCTGACATAACATCTCATAACCATGTCATAATGTGTCATAACAGCTGACATAACTTCTCATAACCATGTCATACCAGCTGACATAACTTCTCATAACCATGTCATAACAGCTGACATAACTTCTCATAACCATGTCATAATGTCATAACAGCTGACATAACTTCTCACAACCATGTCATAATATGTCATAACAGCTGACATAACTTCTCATAACCATGTCAT
>NW_026277484.1:0-748 GCF_023373465.1 Oncorhynchus keta | reverse complement strand
CTAGAGTGCATCAAATACATTTGAGCTTGTTTATGGAAAAAAGTTTTTTCTGTATTTCAACGTTGCAACCTTGCTGAAAACTGTCCACAATGTTAATTTCATCTTAAATAGACAGCACAGCAAAAATTGGACATCCAGAGTGCATCAAACATGATTTAGAGCTTGTTTATGGAAAAAACGTTTTTCTGTATTTCAATGTTGCAAACCTGCTGAAAACTGTCCACAATGTTCATTTCATCTCAAATAGACAGCACAGCAAAATTGACATCCAGAGTGCATCAAACATGATTTAGAGCTTTTATGGAAAAAACGTTTTTCTGTATTTCAATGTTGCAACTTGCTGAAAACTGTCCACAATGTTCATTTCATCTCAAATATACAGCACAGCAAAATTGGACATCTAGAGTGAATCAAACATGATTTAGAGCTTGTTTATGGAAAAAAAAACTTTTTCTGTATTTTCAATGTTGCAAACTTGCTGGAAAACTGTCCACAATGTTCATTTCATCTCAAATAGACAGCACAGCAAAAATTGGACATCTAGAGTGCATCAAACATGATTTAGAGCTTGTTTATGAAAAAACACTTTTTCTGTATTTCAATGTTGCAACTTGCTGAAAACTGTCCACAATGTTTATTTCATCTTAAATAGACAGCACAGCAAACATTGGGCATCTAGAGTGCATCAAACATGATTTAGAGCTTGCCGTTATGGAAAAAAAACGTTTTTTTCTGTATTTCAATGTTG
>NW_026277483.1:0-68089 GCF_023373465.1 Oncorhynchus keta | reverse complement strand
TAAGCGAGCACTCTACTATTTGAGCTCATCCCCCTGTGCCTCCAACAAGGCTTGCTTCAGCTCTCTAAAAGTATTTTTCATGGTAGTTCAGTAAAGGTTGAAGTAGTGACTGCAGTAAGCCCAGTGGTGGAAATAGTTGTATTGTTGGGTTAGTATCCAGAGCTACAACAACAATGTGTGCTGATTGAACCAAACTAAATAGTTGGAGGATGCAGGCATCGATCCCGCTACCTCTCACATGCTAAGCGAGCACTCTACCATTTGAGCTAATCCCCTGCGCTCCAACAAGAAGTATGAAATCTCAATGACCGCACTGCCAAATCCCTCGTCCATAAGAAAGGATACTTTTTAAAAAGTATGCTTGCTTCAGCTGTCTAAAAGTATTTTTCATGGTAGTTCAGTAAAGGTTGAAGTAGTGACTGCAGTAAGCCCAGTGGTGGAAATAGTTGTATTGTTGGGTTAGTATCCAGAGCTACAACAACAATGTGTGCTGATTGAACCAAACTAAATAGTTGGAGGATGCGGGCATCGATCCCGCTACCTCTCACATGCTAAGCGAGCACTCTACCATTTGAGCTAATCCCCTGCACTCCAACAAGAAGTATGAAATCTCAATGACCGCACTGCCAAATCCCTCGTCCATAAGAAAGGATACTTTTTAAAAAGTATGCTTGCTTCAGCTGTCTAAAAGTATTTTTCATGGTAGTTCAGTAAAGGTTGAAGTAGTGACTGCAGTAAGCCCAGTGGTGGAAATAGTTGTATTGTTGGGTTAGTATCCAGAGCTACAACAACAATGTGTGCTGATTGAACCAAACTAAATAGTTGGAGGATGCAGGCATCGATCCCGCTACCTCTCACATGCTAAGCGAGCGCTCTACCATTTGAGCTAATCCCCCTGCGCCTCCAACAAGAAGTATGAAATCTCAATGACCGCACTGCCAAATCCCTCGTCCATAAGAAAGGATACTTTTTAAAAAGTATGCTTGCTTCAGCTCTCTAAAAGTATTTTTCATGGTAGTTCAGTAAAGGTTGAAGTAGTGACTGCAGTAAGCCCAGTGGTGGAAATAGTTGTATTGTTGGGTTAGTATCCAGAGCTACAACAACAATGTGTGCTGATTGAACCAAACTAAATAGTTGGAGGATGCAGGCATCGATCCCGCTACCTCTCACATGCTAAGCGAGCACTCTACCATTTGAGCTAATCCCCTGCGCCTCCAACAAGAAGTATGAAATCTCAATGACCGCACTGCCAAATCCCTCGTCCATAAGAAAGGATACTTTTTAAAAAGTATGCTTGCTTCAGCTGTCTAAAAGTATTTTTCATGGTAGTTCAGTAAAGGTTGAAGTAGTGACTGCAGTAAGCCCAGTGGTGGAAATAGTTGTATTGTTGGGTTAGTATCCAGAGCTACAACAACAATGTGTGCTGATTGAACCAAACTAAATAGTTGGAGGATGCAGGCATCGATCCCGCTACCTCTCACATGCTAAGCGAGCACTCTACCATTTGAGCTAATCCCCCTGCACCTCCAACAAGAAGTATGAAATCTCAATGACCGCACTGCCAAATCCCTCGTCCATAAGAAAGGATACTTTTTTAAAAGTATGCTTGCTTCAGCTGTCTAAAAGTATTTTTCATGGTAGTTCAGTAAAGGTTGAAGTAGTGACTGCAGTAAGCCCAGTGGTGGAAATAGTTGTATTGTTGGGTTAGTATCCAGAGCTACAACAACAATGTGTGCTGATTGAACCAAACTAAATAGTTGGAGGATGCAGGCATCGATCCCGCTACCTCTCACATGCTAAGCGAGCACTCTACCATTTGAGCTAATCCCCCTGCACATCCAACAAGAAGTATGAAATCTCAATGACCGCACTGCCAAATCCCTCGTCCATAAGAAAGGATACTTTTTAAAAAGTATGCTTGCTTCAGCTCTCTAAAAGTATTTTTCATGGTAGTTCAGTAAAGGTTGAAGTAGTGACTGCAGTAAGCCCAGTGGTGGAAATAGTTGTATTGTTGGGTTAGTATCCAGAGCTACAACAACAATGATTGAACCAAACTAAATAGTTGGAGGATGCGGGCATCGATCCCGCTACCTCTCACATGCTAAGCGAGCACTCTACCATTTGAGCTAATCCCCCTGCGCCTCCAACAAGAAGTATGAAATCTCAATGACCGCACTGCCAAATCCCTCGTCCATAAGAAAGGATACTTTTTAAAAAGTATGCTTGCTTCAGCTGTCTAAAAGTATTTTTCATGGTAGTTCAGTAAAGGTTGAAGTAGTGACTGCAGTAAGCCCAGTGGTGGAAATAGTTGTATTGTTGGGTTAGTATCCAGAGCTACAACAACAATGTGTGCTGATTGAACCAAACTAAATAGTTGGAGGATGCAGGCATCGATCCCGCTACCTCTCACATGCTAAGCGAGCACTCTACCATTTGAGCTAATCCCCTGCGCCTCCAACAAGAAGTATGAAATCTCAATGACCGCACTGCCAAATCCCTCGTCCATAAGAAAGGATACTTTTTAAAAAGTATGCTTGCTTCAGCTGTCTAAAAGTATTTTTCATGGTAGTTCAGTAAAGGTTGAAGTAGTGACTGCAGTAAGCCCAGTGGTGGAAATAGTTGTATTGTTGGGTTAGTATCCAGAGCTACAACAACAATGTGTGCTGATTGAACCAAACTAAATAGTTGGAGGATGCGGGCATCGATCCCGCTACCTCTCACATGCTAAGCGAGCACTCTACCATTTGAGCTAATCCCCTGTGCCTCCAACAAGAAGTATGAAATCTCAATGACCGCACTGCCAAATCCCTCGTCCATAAGAAAGGATACTTTTTAAAAAGTATGCTTGCTTCAGCTGTCTAAAAGTATTTTTCATGGTAGTTCAGTAAAGGTTGAAGTAGTGACTGCAGTAAGCCCAGTGGTGGAAATAGTTGTATTGTTGGGTTAGTATCCAGAGCTACAACAACAATGTGTGCTGATTGAACCAAACTAAATAGTTGGAGGATGCAGGCATCGATCCCGCTACCTCTCACATGCTGCGAGCACTCTACCATTTGAGCTAATCCCCCTGCGCCTCCAACAAGAAGTATGAAATCTCAATGACCGCACTGCCAAATCCCTCGTCCATAAGAAAGGATACTTTTTAAAAAGTATGCTTGCTTCAGCTGTCTAAAAGTATTTTTCATGGTAGTTCAGTAAAGGTTGAAGTAGTGACTGCAGTAAGCCCAGTGGTGGAAATAGTTGTATTGTTGGGTTAGTATCCAGAGCTACAACAACAATGTGTGCTGATTGAACCAAACTAAATAGTTGGAGGATGCGGGCATCGATCCCGCTACCTCTCACATGCTAAGCGAGCACTCTACCATTTGAGCTAATCCCCTGCACCTCCAACAAGAAGTATGAAATCTCAATGACCGCACTGCCAAATCCCTCGTCCATAAGAAAGGATACTTTTTAAAAAGTATGCTTGCTTCAGCTGTCTAAAAGTATTTTTCATGGTAGTTCAGTAAAGGTTGAAGTAGTGACTGCAGTAAGCCCAGTGGTGGAAATAGTTGTATTGTTGGGTTAGTATCCAGAGCTACAACAACAATGTGTGCTGATTGAACCAAACTAAATAGTTGGAGGATGCGGGCATCGATCCCGCTACCTCTCACATGCTAAGCGAGCACTCTACCATTTGAGCTAATCCCCTGCACCTCCAACAAGAAGTATGAAATCTCAATGACCGCACTGCCAAATCCCTCGTCCATAAGAAAGGATACTTTTTAAAAAGTATGCTTGCTTCAGCTGTCTAAAAGTATTTTTCATGGTAGTTCAGTAAAGGTTGAAGTAGTGACTGCAGTAAGCCCAGTGGTGGAAATAGTTGTATTGTTGGGTTAGTATCCAGAGCTACAACAACAATGTGTGCTGATTGAACCAAACTAAATAGTTGGAGGATGCGGGCATCGATCCCGCTACCTCTCACATGCTAAGCGAGCACTCTACCATTTGAGCTAATCCCCCTGCGCCTCCAACAAGAAGTATGAAATCTCAATGACCGCACTGCCAAATCCCTCGTCCATAAGAAAGGATACTTTTTAAAAAGTATGCTTGCTTCAGCTGTCTAAAAGTATTTTTCATGGTAGTTCAGTAAAGGTTGAAGTAGTGACTGCAGTAAGCCCAGTGGTGGAAATAGTTGTATTGTTGGGTTAGTATCCAGAGCTACAACAACAATGTGTGCTGATTGAACCAAACTAAATAGTTGGAGGATGCAGGCATCGATCCCGCTACCTCTCACATGCTAAGCGAGCACTCTACCATTTGAGCTAATCCCCCTGCGCCTCCAACAAGAAGTATGAAATCTCAATGACCGCACTGCCAAATCCCTCGTCCATAAGAAAGGATACTTTTTAAAAAGTATGCTTGCTTCAGCTCTCTAAAAGTATTTTTCATGGTAGTTCAGTAAAGGTTGAAGTAGTGACTGCAGTAAGCCCAGTGGTGGAAATAGTTGTATTGTTGGGTTAGTATCCAGAGCTACAACAACAATGTGTGCTGATTGAACCAAACTAAATAGTTGGAGGATGCGGGCATCGATCCCGCTACCTCTCACATGCTAAGCGAGCACTCTACCATTTGAGCTAATCCCCTGCGCCTCCAACAAGAAGTATGAAATCTCAATGACCGCACTGCCAAATCCCTCGTCCATAAGAAAGGATACTTTTTAAAAAGTATGCTTGCTTCAGCTGTCTAAAAGTATTTTTCATGGTAGTTCAGTAAAGGTTGAAGTAGTGACTGCAGTAAGCCCAGTGGTGGAAATAGTTGTATTGTTGGGTTAGTATCCAGAGCTACAACAACAATGTGTGCTGATTGAACCAAACTAAATAGTTGGAGGATGCGGGCATCGATCCCGCTACCTCTCGCATGCTAAGCGAGCACTCTACCATTTGAGCTAATCCCCCTGCGCCTCCAACAAGAAGTATGAAATCTCAATGACCGCACTGCCAAATCCCTCGTCCATAAGAAAGGATACTTTTTAAAAAGTATGCTTGCTTCAGCTGTCTAAAAGTATTTTTCATGGTAGTTCAGTAAAGGTTGAAGTAGTGACTGCAGTAAGCCCAGTGGTGGAAATAGTTGTATTGTTGGGTTAGTATCCAGAGCTACAACAACAATGTGTGCTGATTGAACCAAACTAAATAGTTGGAGGATGCAGGCATCGATCCCGCTACCTCTCACATGCTAAGCGAGCGCTCTACCATTTGAGCTAATCCCCCTGCACCTCCAACAAGAAGTATGAAATCTCAATGACCGCACTGCCAAATCCCTCGTCCATAAGAAAGGATACTTTTTAAAAAGTATGCTTGCTTCAGCTGTCTAAAAGTATTTTTCATGGTAGTTCAGTAAAGGTTGAAGTAGTGACTGCAGTAAGCCCAGTGGTGGAAATAGTTGTATTGTTGGGTTAGTATCCAGAGCTACAACAACAATGTGTGCTGATTGAACCAAACTAAATAGTTGGAGGATGCGGGCATCGATCCCACTACCTCTCACATGCTAAGCGAGCACTCTACCATTTGAGCTAATCCCCCTGCACCTCCAACAAGAAGTATGAAATCTCAATGACCGCACTGCCAAATCCCTCGTCCATAAGAAAGGATACTTTTTAAAAAGTATGCTTGCTTCAGCTGTCTAAAAGTATTTTTCATGGTAGTTCAGTAAAGGTTGAAGTAGTGACTGCAGTAAGCCCAGTGGTGGAAATAGTTGTATTGTTGGGTTAGTATCCAGAGCTACAACAACAATGTGTGCTGATTGAACCAAACTAAATAGTTGGAGGATGCAGGCATCGATCCCGCTACCTCTCACATGCTAAGCGAGCACTCTACCATTTGAGCTAATCCCCCTGCGCCTCCAACAAGAAGTATGAAATCTCAATGACCGCACTGCCAAATCCCTCGTCCATAAGAAAGGATACTTTTTAAAAAGTATGCTTGCTTCAGCTCTCTAAAAGTATTTTTCATGGTAGTTCAGTAAAGGTTGAAGTAGTGACTGCAGTAAGCCCAGTGGTGGAAATAGTTGTATTGTTGGGTTAGTATCCAGAGCTACAACAACAATGATTGAACCAAACTAAATAGTTGGAGGATGCGGGCATCGATCCCGCTACCTCTCACATGCTAAGCGAGCACTCTACCATTTGAGCTAATCCCCTGCACCTCCAACAAGAAGTATGAAATCTCAATGACCGCACTGCCAAATCCCTCGTCCATAAGAAAGGATACTTTTTAAAAAGTATGCTTGCTTCAGCTGTCTAAAAGTATTTTTCATGGTAGTTCAGTAAAGGTTGAAGTAGTGACTGCAGTAAGCCCAGTGGTGGAAATAGTTGTATTGTTGGGTTAGTATCCAGAGCTACAACAACAATGTGTGCTGATTGAACCAAACTAAATAGTTGGAGGATGCGGGCATCGATCCCGCTACCTCTCACATGCTAAGCGAGCACTCTACCATTTGAGCTAATCCCCTGCGCCTCCAACAAGAAGTATGAAATCTCAATGACCGCACTGCCAAATCCCTCGTCCATAAGAAAGGATACTTTTTAAAAAGTATGCTTGCTTCAGCTGTCTAAAAGTATTTTTCATGGTAGTTCAGTAAAGGTTGAAGTAGTGACTGCAGTAAGCCCAGTGGTGGAAATAGTTGTATTGTTGGGTTAGTATCCAGAGCTACAACAACAATGTGTGCTGATTGAACCAAACTAAATAGTTGGAGGATGCGGGCATCGATCCCGCTACCTCTCACATGCTAAGCGAGCACTCTACCATTTGAGCTAATCCCCTGCACCTCCAACAAGAAGTATGAAATCTCAATGACCGCACTGCCAAATCCCTCGTCCATAAGAAAGGATACTTTTTAAAAAGTATGCTTGCTTCAGCTGTCTAAAAGTATTTTTCATGGTAGTTCAGTAAAGGTTGAAGTAGTGACTGCAGTAAGCCCAGTGGTGGAAATAGTTGTATTGTTGGGTTAGTATCCAGAGCTACAACAACAATGTGTGCTGATTGAACCAAACTAAATAGTTGGAGGATGCGGGCATCGATCCCGCTACCTCTCACATGCTAAGCGAGCACTCTACCATTTGAGCTAATCCCCTGCACCTCCAACAAGAAGTATGAAATCTCAATGACCGCACTGCCAAATCCCTCGTCCATAAGAAAGGATACTTTTTTAAAAGTATGCTTGCTTCAGCTGTCTAAAAGTATTTTTCATGGTAGTTCAGTAAAGGTTGAAGTAGTGACTGCAGTAAGCCCAGTGGTGGAAATAGTTGTATTGTTGGGTTAGTATCCAGAGCTACAACAACAATGTGTGCTGATTGAACCAAACTAAATAGTTGGAGGATGCGGGCATCGATCCCGCTACCTCTCACATGCTAAGCGAGCACTCTACCATTTGAGCTAATCCCCTGCGCCTCCAACAAGAAGTATGAAATCTCAATGACCGCACTGCCAAATCCCTCGTCCATAAGAAAGGATACTTTTTAAAAAGTATGCTTGCTTCAGCTGTCTAAAAGTATTTTTCATGGTAGTTCAGTAAAGGTTGAAGTAGTGACTGCAGTAAGCCCAGTGGTGGAAATAGTTGTATTGTTGGGTTAGTATCCAGAGCTACAACAACAATGTGTGCTGATTGAACCAAACTAAATAGTTGGAGGATGCAGGCATCGATCCCGCTACCTCTCACATGCTAAGCGAGCACTCTACCATTTGAGCTAATCCCCCTGCACCTCCAACAAGAAGTATGAAATCTCAATGACCGCACTGCCAAATCCCTCGTCCATAAGAAAGGATACTTTTTAAAAAGTATGCTTGCTTCAGCTGTCTAAAAGTATTTTTCATGGTAGTTCAGTAAAGGTTGAAGTAGTGACTGCAGTAAGCCCAGTGGTGGAAATAGTTGTATTGTTGGGTTAGTATCCAGAGCTACAACAACAATGTGTGCTGATTGAACCAAACTAAATAGTTGGAGGATGCGGGCATCGATCCCGCTACCTCTCACATGCTAAGCGAGCACTCTACCATTTGAGCTAATCCCCTGCACTCCAACAAGAAGTATGAAATCTCAATGACCGCACTGCCAAATCCCTCGTCCATAAGAAAGGATACTTTTTAAAAAGTATGCTTGCTTCAGCTGTCTAAAAGTATTTTTCATGGTAGTTCAGTAAAGGTTGAAGTAGTGACTGCAGTAAGCCCAGTGGTGGAAATAGTTGTATTGTTGGGTTAGTATCCAGAGCTACAACAACAATGTGTGCTGATTGAACCAAACTAAATAGTTGGAGGATGCGGGCATCGATCCCGCTACCTCTCACATGCTAAGCGAGCACTCTACCATTTGAGCTAATCCCCTGCGCCTCCAACAAGAAGTATGAAATCTCAATGACCGCACTGCCAAATCCCTCGTCCATAAGAAAGGATACTTTTTAAAAAGTATGCTTGCTTCAGCTGTCTAAAAGTATTTTTCATGGTAGTTCAGTAAAGGTTGAAGTAGTGACTGCAGTAAGCCCAGTGGTGGAAATAGTTGTATTGTTGGGTTAGTATCCAGAGCTACAACAACAATGTGTGCTGATTGAACCAAACTAAATAGTTGGAGGATGCGGGCATCGATCCCGCTACCTCTCATGCTAAGCGAGCACTCTACCATTTGAGCTAATCCCCCTGCACCTCCAACAAGAAGTATGAAATCTCAATGACCGCACTGCCAAATCCCTCGTCCATAAGAAAGGATACTTTTTAAAAAGTATGCTTGCTTCAGCTGTCTAAAAGTATTTTTCATGGTAGTTCAGTAAAGGTTGAAGTAGTGACTGCAGTAAGCCCAGTGGTGGAAATAGTTGTATTGTTGGGTTAGTATCCAGAGCTACAACAACAATGTGTGCTGATTGAACCAAACTAAATAGTTGGAGGATGCAGGCATCGATCCCGCTACCTCTCACATGCTAAGCGAGCACTCTACCATTTGAGCTAATCCCCCTGCACCTCCAACAAGAAGTATGAAATCTCAATGACCGCACTGCCAAATCCCTCGTCCATAAGAAAGGATACTTTTTAAAAAGTATGCTTGCTTCAGCTGTCTAAAAGTATTTTTCATGGTAGTTCAGTAAAGGTTGAAGTAGTGACTGCAGTAAGCCCAGTGGTGGAAATAGTTGTATTGTTGGTTTAGTATCCAGAGCTATAACAACAATGTGTGCTGATTGAACCAAAATAAATAGTTGGAGGATGCGGGCATCGATCCCGCTACCTCTCACATGCTAAGCGAGCGCTCTACCATTTGAGCTAATCCCCTGCGCCTCCAACAAGAAGTATGAAATCTCAATGACCGCACTGCCAAATCCCTCGTCCATAAGAAAGGATACTTTTTAAAAAGTATGCTTGCTTCAGCTGTCTAAAAGTATTTTTCATGGTAGTTCAGTAAAGGTTGAAGTAGTGACTGCAGTAAGCCCAGTGGTGGAAATAGTTGTATTGTTGGGTTAGTATCCAGAGCTACAACAACAATGTGTGCTTATTGAACCAAACTAAATAGTTGGAGGATGCGGGCATCGATCCCACTAACTCTCACATGCTAAGCGAGCATTCTACCATTTGAGCTAATCCCCCTGCACCTCCAACAAGAAGTATGAAATCTCAATGACCGCACTGCCAAATCCCTCGTCCATAAGAAAGGATACTTTTTAAAAAGTATGCTTGCTTCAGCTGTCTAAAAGTATTTTTCATGGTAGTTCAGTAAAGGTTGAAGTAGTGACTGCAGTAAGCCCAGTGGTGGAAATAGTTGTATTGTTGGGTTAGTATCCAGAGCTACAACAACAATGTGTGCTGATTGAACCAAACTAAATAGTTGGAGGATGCGGGCATCGATCCCGCTACCTCTCGCATGCTAAGCGAGCACTCTACCATTTGAGCTAATCCCCCTGCACCTCCAACAAGAAGTATGAAATCTCAATGACCGCACTGCCAAATCCCTCGTCCATAAGAAAGGATACTTTTTAAAAAGTATGCTTGCTTCAGCTGTCTAAAAGTATTTTTCATGGTAGTTCAGTAAAGGTTGAAGTAGTGACTGCAGTAAGCCCAGTGGTGGAAATAGTTGTATTGTTGGGTTAGTATCCAGAGCTACAACAACAATGTGTGCTGATTGAACCAAACTAAATAGTTGGAGGATGCGGGCATCGATCCCGCTACCTCTCACATGCTAAGCGAGCACTCTACCATTTGAGCTAATCCCCTGCGCCTCCAACAAGAAGTATGAAATCTCAATGACCGCACTGCCAAATCCCTCGTCCATAAGAAAGGATACTTTTTAAAAAGTATGCTTGCTTCAGCTGTCTAAAAGTATTTTTCATGGTAGTTCAGTAAAGGTTGAAGTAGTGACTGCAGTAAGCCCAGTGGTGGAAATAGTTGTATTGTTGGGTTAGTATCCAGAGCTACAACAACAATGTGTGCTGATTGAACCAAACTAAATAGTTGGAGGATGCGGGCATCGATCCCGCTACCTCTCATGCTAAGCGAGCACTCTACCATTTGAGCTAATCCCCTGCGCCTCCAACAAGAAGTATGAAATCTCAATGACCGCACTGCCAAATCCCTCGTCCATAAGAAAGGATACTTTTTAAAAAGTATGCTTGCTTCAGCTGTCTAAAAGTATTTTTCATGGTAGTTCAGTAAAGGTTGAAGTAGTGACTGCAGTAAGCCCAGTGGTGGAAATAGTTGTATTGTTGGGTTAGTATCCAGAGCTACAACAACAATGTGTGCTGATTGAACCAAACTAAATAGTTGGAGGATGCGGGCATCGATCCCGCTACCTCTCACATGCTAAGCGAGCACTCTACCATTTGAGCTAATCCCCTGCACCTCCAACAAGAAGTATGAAATCTCAATGACCGCACTGCCAAATCCCTCGTCCATAAGAAAGGATACTTTTTAAAAAGTATGCTTGCTTCAGCTGTCTAAAAGTATTTTTCATGGTAGTTCAGTAAAGGTTGAAGTAGTGACTGCAGTAAGCCCAGTGGTGGAAATAGTTGTATTGTTGGGTTAGTATCCAGAGCTACAACAACAATGTGTGCTGATTGAACCAAACTAAATAGTTGGAGGATGCGGGCATCGATCCCGCTACCTCTCTCACATGCTAAGCGAGCACTCTACCATTTGAGCTAATCCCCCTGCACCTCCAACAAGAAGTATGAAATCTCAATGACCGCACTGCCAAATCCCTCGTCCATAAGAAAGGATACTTTTTAAAAAGTATGCTTGCTTCAGCTGTCTAAAAGTATTTTTCATGGTAGTTCAGTAAAGGTTGAAGTAGTGACTGCAGTAAGCCCAGTGGTGGAAATAGTTGTATTGTTGGGTTAGTATCCAGAGCTACAACAACAATGTGTGCTGATTGAACCAAACTAAATAGTTGGAGGATGCGGGCATCGATCCCGCTACCTCTCGCATGCTAAGCGAGCACTCTACCATTTGAGCTAATCCCCTGCACCTCCAACAAGAAGTATGAAATCTCAATGACCGCACTGCCAAATCCCTCGTCCATAAGAAAGGATACTTTTTAAAAAGTATGCTTGCTTCAGCTGTCTAAAAGTATTTTTCATGGTAGTTCAGTAAAGGTTGAAGTAGTGACTGCAGTAAGCCCAGTGGTGGAAATAGTTGTATTGTTGGGTTAGTATCCAGAGCTACAACAACAATGTGTGCTGATTGAACCAAACTAAATAGTTGGAGGATGCGGGCATCGATCCCGCTACCTCTCGCATGCTAAGCGAGCACTCTACCATTTGAGCTAATCCCCTGCTGCCTCCAACAAGAAGTATGAAATCTCAATGACCGCACTGCCAAATCCCTCGTCCATAAGAAAGGATACTTTTTAAAAAGTATGCTTGCTTCAGCTGTCTAAAAGTATTTTTCATGGTAGTTCAGTAAAGGTTGAAGTAGTGACTGCAGTAAGCCCAGTGGTGGAAATAGTTGTATTGTTGGGTTAGTATCCAGAGCTACAACAACAATGTGTGCTGATTGAACCAAACTAAATAGTTGGAGGATGCGGGCATCGATCCCGCTACCTCTCGCATGCTAAGCGAGCACTCTACCATTTGAGCTAATCCCCCTGCGCCTCCAACAAGAAGTATGAAATCTCAATGACCGCACTGCCAAATCCCTCGTCCATAAGAAAGGATACTTTTTAAAAAGTATGCTTGCTTCAGCTGTCTAAAAGTATTTTTCATGGTAGTTCAGTAAAGGTTGAAGTAGTGACTGCAGTAAGCCCAGTGGTGGGAATAGTTGTATTGTTGGGTTAGTATCCAGAGCTACAACAACAATGTGTGCTTATTGAACCAAACTAAATAGTTGGAGGATGCGGGCATCGATCCCACTACCTCTCGCATGCTAAGCGAGCACTCTACCATTTGAGCTAATCCCCCTGCACCTCCAAAAGAACTATGAAATCACAATGACCGCACTGCCAAATCCCTCGTCCATAAGAAAGGATACTTTTTAAAAAGTATGCTTGCTTCAGCTGTCTAAAAGTATTTTTCATGGTAGTTCAGTAAAGGTTGAAGTAGTGACTGCAGTAAGCCCAGTGGTGGAAATAGTTGTATTGTTGGGTTAGTATCCAGAGCTACAACAACAATGTGTGCTGATTGAACCAAACTAAATAGTTGGAGGATGCGGGCATCGATCCCGCTACCTCTCGCATGCTAAGCGAGCACTCTACCATTTGAGCTAATCCCCTGCACCTCCAACAAGAAGTATGAAATCTCAATGACCGCACTGCCAAATCCCTCGTCCATAAGAAAGGATACTTTTTAAAAAGTATGCTTGCTTCAGCTGTCTAAAAGTATTTTTCATGGTAGTTCAGTAAAGGTTGAAGTAGTGACTGCAGTAAGCCCAGTGGTGGAAATAGTTGTATTGTTGGGTTAGTATCCAGAGCTACAACAACAATGTGTGCTGATTGAACCAAACTAAATAGTTGGAGGATGCGGGCATCGATCCCGCTACCTCTCGCATGCTAAGCGAGCACTCTACCATTTGAGCTAATCCCCTGCACCTCCAACAAGAAGTATGAAATCTCAATGACCGCACTGCCAAATCCCTCGTCCATAAGAAAGGATACTTTTTTTTAAAGTATGCTTGCTTCAGCTGTCTAAAAGTATTTTTCATGGTAGTTCAGTAAAGGTTGAAGTAGTGACTGCAGTAAGCCCAGTGGTGGAAATAGTTGTATTGTTGGGTTAGTATCCAGAGCTACAACAACAATGTGTGCTGATTGAACCAAACTAAATAGTTGGAGGATGCAGGCATCGATCCCGCTACCTCTCACATGCTAAGCGAGCACTCTACCATTTGAGCTAATCCCCCTGCGCCTCCAACAAGAAGTATGAAATCTCAATGACCGCACTGCCAAATCCCTCGTCCATAAGAAAGGATACTTTTTAAAAAGTATGCTTGCTTCAGCTGTCTAAAAGTATTTTTCATGGTAGTTCAGTAAAGGTTGAAGTAGTGACTGCAGTAAGCCCAGTGGTGGAAATAGTTGTATTGTTGGGTTAGTATCCAGAGCTACAACAACAATGTGTGCTGATTGAACCAAACTAAATAGTTGGAGGATGCGGGCATCGATCCCGCTACCTCTCGCATGCTAAGCGAGCACTCTACCATTTGAGCTAATCCCCTGCACCTCCAACAAGAAGTATGAAATCTCAATGACTGCACTGCCAAATCCCTCGTCCATAAGAAAGGATACTTTTTAAAAAGTATGCTTGCTTCAGCTGTCTAAAAGTATTTTTCATGGTAGTTCAGTAAAGGTTGAAGTAGTGACTGCAGTAAGCCCAGTGGTGGAAATAGTTGTATTGTTGGGTTAGTATCCAGAGTGACAACAACAATGTGTGCTTATTGAACCAAACTAAATAGTTGGAGGATGCGGGAATCGATCCCGCTACCTCTCGCATGCTAAGCGAGCACTCTACCATTTGAGCTAATCCCCCTGCGCCTCCAACAAGAAGTATGAAATCTCAATGACCGCACTGCCAAATCCCTCGTCCATAAGAAAGGATACTTTTTTTAAAGTATGCTTGCTTCAGCTGTCTAAAAGTATTTTTCATGGTAGTTCAGTAAAGGTTGAAGTAGTGACTGCAGTAAGCCCAGTGGTGGAAATAGTTGTATTGTTGGGTTAGTATCCAGAGCTACAACAACAATGTGTGCTGATTGAACCAAACTAAATAGTTGGAGGATGCGGGCATCGATCCCGCTACCTCTCACATGCTAAGCGAGCACTCTACCATTTGAGCTAATCCCCCTGCGCCTCCAACAAGAAGTATGAAATCTCAATGACCGCACTGCCAAATCCCTCGTCCATAAGAAAGGATACTTTTTAAAAGTATGCTTGCTTCAGCTGTCTAAAAGTATTTTTCATGGTAGTTCAGTAAAGGTTGAAGTAGTGACTGCAGTAAGCCCAGTGGTGGAAATAGTTGTATTGTTGGGTTAGTATCCAGAGCTACAACAACAATGTGTGCTGATTGAACCAAACTAAATAGTTGGAGGATGCGGGCATCGATCCCGCTACCTCTCGCATGCTAAGCGAGCACTCTACCATTTGAGCTAATCCCCCTGCGCCTCCAACAAGAAGTATGAAATCTCAATGACCGCACTGCCAAATCCCTCGTCCATAAGAAAGGATACTTTTTAAAAAGTATGCTTGCTTCAGCTGTCTAAAAGTATTTTTCATGGTAGTTCAGTAAAGGTTGAAGTAGTGACTGCAGTAAGCCCAGTGGTGGAAATAGTTGTATTGTTGGGTTAGTATCCAGAGTTACAACAACAATGATTGAACCAAACTAAATAGTTGGAGGATGCGGGCATCGATCCCGCTACCTCTCTCATGCTAAGCGAGCACTCTACCATTTGAGCTAATCCCCTGCGCCTCCAACAAGAAGTATGAAATCTCAATGACCGCACTGCCAAATCCCTCGTCCATAAGAAAGGCTACTTTTTTTAAAGTATGCTTGCTTCAGCTGTCTAAAAGTATTTTTCATGGTAGTTCAGTAAAGGTTGAAGTAGTGACTGCAGTAAGCCCAGTGGTGGGAATAGTTGTATTGTTGGGTTAGTATCCCGAGCTACAACAACAATGTGTGCTGATTGAACCAAACTAAATAGTTGGAGGATGCAGGCATCGATCCCGCTACCTCTCACATGCTAAGCGAGCACTCTACCATTTGAGCTAATCCCCCTGTGCCTCCAACAAGAAGTATGAAATCTCAATGACCGCACTGCCAAATCCCTCGTCCATAAGAAAGGATACTTTTTAAAAAGTATGCTTGCTTCAGCTGTCTAAAAGTATTTTTCATGGTAGTTCAGTAAAGGTTGAAGTAGTGACTGCAGTAAGCCCAGTGGTGGAAATAGTTGTATTGTTGGGTTAGTATCCAGAGCTACAACAACAATGTGTGCTGATTGAACCAAACTAAATAGTTGGAGGATGCGGGCATCGATCCCGCTACCTCTCGCATGCTAAGCGAGCACTCTACCATTTGAGCTAATCCCCCTGCGCCTCCAACAAGAAGTATGAAATCTCAATGACCGCACTGCCAAATCCCTCGTCCATAAGAAAGGATACTTTTTAAAAAGTATGCTTGCTTCAGCTGTCTAAAAGTATTTTTCATGGTAGTTCAGTAAAGGTTGAAGTAGTGACTGCAGTAAGCCCAGTGGTGGAAATAGTTGTATTGTTGGGTTAGTATCCAGAGTTACAACAACAATGATTGAACCAAACTAAATATTTGGAGGATGCGAGTATCGATTCTGCTACCTCTCTCATGCTAAGCGAGCACTCTACCATTTGAGCTAATCCCCCTGCACCTCCAATAAGAAGTATGAAATCTCAATGACCGCACTGCCAAATCCCTCGTCCATAAGAAAGGATACTTTTTAAAAAGTATGCTTGCTTCAGCTGTCTAAAAGTATTTTTCATGGTAGTTCAGTAAAGGTTGAAGTAGTGACTGCAGTAAGCCCAGTGGTGGAAATAGTTGTATTGTTGGGTTAGTATCCAGAGCTACAACAACAATGTGTGCTGATTGAACCAAACTAAATAGTTGGAGGATGCGGGCATCGATCCCGCTACCTCTCGCATGCTAAGCGAGCACTCTACCATTTGAGCTAATCCCCCTGCGCCTCCAACAAGAAGTATGAAATCTCAATGACCGCACTGCCAAATCCCTCGTCCATAAGAAAGGATACTTTTTAAAAAGTATGCTTGCTTCAGCTGTCTAAAAGTATTTTTCATGGTAGTTCAGTAAAGGTTGAAGTAGTGACTGCAGTAAGCCCAGTGGTGGAAATAGTTGTATTGTTGGGTTAGTATCCAGAGCTACAACAACAATGTGTGCTGATTGAACCAAACTAAATAGTTGGAGGATGCGGGCATCGATCCCGCTACCTCTCACATGCTAAGCGAGCACTCTACCATTTGAGCTAATCCCCTGCACCTCCAACAAGAAGTATGAAATCTCAATGACCGCACTGCCAAATCCCTCGTCCATAAGAAAGGATACTTTTTAAAAAGTATGCTTGCTTCAGCTGTCTAAAAGTATTTTTCATGGTAGTTCAGTAAAGGTTGAAGTAGTGACTGCAGTAAGCCCAGTGGTGGAAATAGTTGTATTGTTGGGTTAGTATCCAGAGCTACAACAACAATGTGTGCTGATTGAACCAAACTAAATAGTTGGAGGATGCGGGCATCGATCCCGCTACCTCTCACATGCTAAGCGAGCACTCTACCATTTGAGCTAATCCCCCTGCACCTCCAAAAGAAGTATGAAATCTCAATGACCGCACTGCCAAATCCCTCGTCCATAAGAAAGGATACTTTTTAAAAAGTATGCTTGCTTCAGCTGTCTAAAAGTATTTTTCATGGTAGTTCAGTAAAGGTTGAAGTAGTGACTGCAGTAAGCCCAGTGGTGGAAATAGTTGTATTGTTGGGTTAGTATCCAGAGCTACAACAACAATGTGTGCTGATTGAACCAAAATAAACATTTGGAGGATGTAGGTATCGATCCCGCTACCTCTCGCATGCTAAGCGAGCACTCTACCATTTGAGCTAATCCCCCTGCTACTCCAACAAGAAGTATGAAATCTCAATGACCGCACTGCCAAATCCCTCGTCCATAAGAAAGGATACTTTTTTTTAAAGTATGCTTGCTTCAGCTGTCTAAAAGTATTTTTCATGGTAGTTCAGTAAAGGTTGAAGTAGTGACTGCAGTAAGCCCAGTGGTGGAAATAGTTGTATTGTTGGGTTAGTATCCAGAGCTACAACAACAATGATTGAACCAAACTAAATAGTTGGAGGATGCGGGCATCGATCCCGCTACCTCTCACATGCTAAGCGAGCACTCTACCATTTGAGCTAATCCCCCTGCGCCTCCAACAAGAAGTATGAAATCTCAATGACCGCACTGCCAAATCCCTCGTCCATAAGAAAGGATACTTTTTAAAAAGTATGCTTGCTTCAGCTGTCTAAAAGTATTTTTCATGGTAGTTCAGTAAAGGTTGAAGTAGTGACTGCAGTAAGCCCAGTGGTGGAAATAGTTGTATTGTTGGGTTAGTATCCAGAGCTACAACAACAATGTGTGCTGATTGAACCAAACTAAATAGTTGGAGGATGCGGGCATCGATCCCGCTACCTCTCGCATGCTAAGCGAGCACTCTACCATTTGAGCTAATCCCCCTGCGCCTCCAACAAGAAGTATGAAATCTCAATGACCGCACTGCCAAATCCCTCGTCCATAAGAAAGGATACTTTTTAAAAAGTATGCTTGCTTCAGCTGTCTAAAAGTATTTTTCATGGTAGTTCAGTAAAGGTTGAAGTAGTGACTGCAGTAAGCCCAGTGGTGGAAATAGTTGTATTGTTGGGTTAGTATCCAGAGCTACAACAACAATGTGTGCTGATTGAACCAAACTAAATAGTTGGAGGATGCGGGCATCGATCCCGCTACCTCTCACATGCTAAGCGAGCACTCTACCATTTGAGCTAATCCCCTGCACCTCCAACAAGAAGTATGAAATCTCAATGACCGCACTGCCAAATCCCTCGTCCATAAGAAAGGATACTTTTTAAAAAGTATGCTTGCTTCAGCTGTCTAAAAGTATTTTTCATGGTAGTTCAGTAAAGGTTGAAGTAGTGACTGCAGTAAGCCCAGTGGTGGAAATAGTTGTATTGTTGGGTTAGTATCCAGAGTTACAACAACAATGATTGAACCAAACTAAATAGTTGGAGGATGCGAGTATCGATTCTGCTACCTCTCTCATGCTAAGCGAGCACTCTACCATTTGAGCTAATCCCCCTGCGCCTCCAACAAGAAGTATGAAATCTCAATGACCGCACTGCCAAATCCCTCGTCCATAAGAAAGGATACTTTTTAAAAAGTATGCTTGCTTCAGCTGTCTAAAAGTATTTTTCATGGTAGTTCAGTAAAGGTTGAAGTAGTGACTGCAGTAAGCCCAGTGGTGGAAATAGTTGTATTGTTGGGTTAGTATCCAGAGCTACAACAACAATGTGTGCTGATTGAACCAAACTAAATAGTTGGAGGATGCGGGCATCGATCCCGCTACCTCTCGCATGCTAAGCGAGCACTCTACCATTTGAGCTAATCCCCCTGCACCTCCAACAAGAAGTATGAAATCTCAATGACCGCACTGCCAAATCCCTCGTCCATAAGAAAGGATACTTTTTAAAAAGTATGCTTGCTTCAGCTGTCTAAAAGTATTTTTCATGGTAGTTCAGTAAAGGTTGAAGTAGTGACTGCAGTAAGCCCAGTGGTGGAAATAGTTGTATTGTTGGGTTAGTATCCAGAGCTACAACAACAATGTGTGCTGATTGAACCAAACTAAATAGTTGGAGGATGCGGGCATCGATCCCGCTACCTCTCGCATGCTAAGCGAGCACTCTACCATTTGAGCTAATCCCCCTGCACCTCCAACAAGAAGTATGAAATCTCAATGACCGCACTGCCAAATCCCTCGTCCATAAGAAAGGATACTTTTTAAAAAGTATGCTTGCTTCAGCTGTCTAAAAGTATTTTTCATGGTAGTTCAGTAAAGGTTGAAGTAGTGACTGCAGTAAGCCCAGTGGTGGAAATAGTTGTATTGTTGGGTTAGTATCCAGAGCTACAACAACAATGTGTGCTGATTGAACCAAACTAAATAGTTGGAGGATGCGGGCATCGATCCCACTAACTCTCACATGCTAAGCGAGCATTCTACCATTTGAGCTAATCCCCCTGCACCTCCAACAAGAAGTATGAAATCTCAATGACCGCACTGCCAAATCCCTCGTCCATAAGAAAGGATACTTTTTAAAAAGTATGCTTGCTTCAGCTGTCTAAAAGTATTTTTCATGGTAGTTCAGTAAAGGTTGAAGTAGTGACTGCAGTAAGCCCAGTGGTGGAAATAGTTGTATTGTTGGGTTAGTATCCAGAGCTACAACAACAATGTGTGCTGATTGAACCAAACTAAATAGTTGGAGGATGCGGGCATCGATCCCGCTACCTCTCGCATGCTAAGCGAGCACTCTACCATTTGAGCTAATCCCCCTGCACCTCCAACAAGAAGTATGAAATCTCAATGACCGCACTGCCAAATCCCTCGTCCATAAGAAAGGATACTTTTTAAAAAGTATGCTTGCTTCAGCTGTCTAAAAGTATTTTTCATGGTAGTTCAGTAAAGGTTGAAGTAGTGACTGCAGTAAGCCCAGTGGTGGAAATAGTTGTATTGTTGGGTTAGTATCCAGAGCTACAACAACAATGTGTGCTGATTGAACCAAACTAAATAGTTGGAGGATGCGGGCATCGATCCCGCTACCTCTCACATGCTAAGCGAGCACTCTACCATTTGAGCTAATCCCCTGCGCCTCCAACAAGAAGTATGAAATCTCAATGACCGCACTGCCAAATCCCTCGTCCATAAGAAAGGATACTTTTTAAAAAGTATGCTTGCTTCAGCTGTCTAAAAGTATTTTTCATGGTAGTTCAGTAAAGGTTGAAGTAGTGACTGCAGTAAGCCCAGTGGTGGAAATAGTTGTATTGTTGGGTTAGTATCCAGAGCTACAACAACAATGTGTGCTGATTGAACCAAACTAAATAGTTGGAGGATGCGGGCATCGATCCCGCTACCTCTCACATGCTAAGCGAGCACTCTACCATTTGAGCTAATCCCCCTGCGCCTCCAATCAGAAGTATGAAATCTCAATGACCGCACTGCCAAATCCCTCGTCCATAAGAAAGGATACTTTTTAAAAAGTATGCTTGCTTCAGCTGTCTAAAAGTATTTTTCATGGTAGTTCAGTAAAGGTTGAAGTAGTGACTGCAGTAAGCCCAGTGGTGGAAATAGTTGTATTGTTGGGTTAGTATCCAGAGTTACAACAACAATGATTGAACCAAACTAAATATTTGGAGGATGCGAGTATCGATTCTGCAACCTCTCTCATGCTAAGCGAGCACTCTACCATTTGAGCTAATCCCCCTGCGCCTCCAACAAGAAGTATGAAATCTCAATGACCCCACTGCCAAATCCCTCGTCCATAAGAAAGGCTACTTTTTTAAAAGTATGCTTGCTTCAGCTGTCTAAAAGTATTTTTCATGGTAGTTCAGTAAAGGTTGAAGTAGTGACTGCAGTAAGCCCAGTGGTGGGAATAGTTGTATTGTTGGGTTAGTATCCAGAGCTACAACAACAATGTGTGCTGATTGAACCAAACTAAATAGTTGGAGGATGCGGGCATCGATCCCGCTACCTCTCGCATGCTAAGCGAGCACTCTACCATTTGAGCTAATCCCCTGCACCTCCAACAAGAAGTATGAAATCTCAATGACCGCACTGCCAAATCCCTCGTCCATAAGAAAGGATACTTTTTAAAAAGTATGCTTGCTTCAGCTGTCTAAAAGTATTTTTCATGGTAGTTCAGTAAAGGTTGAAGTAGTGACTGCAGTAAGCCCAGTGGTGGAAATAGTTGTATTGTTGGGTTAGTATCCAGAGCTACAACAACAATGTGTGCTGATTGAACCAAACTAAATAGTTGGAGGATGCAGGGCATCGATCCCGCTACCTCTCGCATGCTAAGCGAGCACTCTACCATTTGAGCTAATCCCCTGCGCCTCCAACAAGAAGTATGAAATCTCAATGACCGCACTGCCAAATCCCTCGTCCATAAGAAAGGATACTTTTTAAAAAGTATGCTTGCTTCAGCTGTCTAAAAGTATTTTTCATGGTAGTTCAGTAAAGGTTGAAGTAGTGACTGCAGTAAGCCCAGTGGTGGAAATAGTTGTATTGTTGGGTTAGTATCCAGAGCTACAACAACAATGTGTGCTGATTGAACCAAACTAAATAGTTGGAGGATGCGGGCATCGATCCCGCTACCTCTCGCATGCTAAGCGAGCACTCTACCATTTGAGCTAATCCCCCTGCGCCTCCAACAAGAAGTATGAAATCTCAATGACCGCACTGCCAAATCCCTCGTCCATAAGAAAGGATACTTTTTAAAAAGTATGCTTGCTTCAGCTGTCTAAAAGTTTTTCATGGTAGTTCAGTAAAGGTTGAAGTAGTGACTGCAGTAAGCCCAGTGGTGGAAATAGTTGTATTGTTGGGTTAGTATCCAGAGCTACAACAACAATGTGTGCTGATTGAACCAAACTAAATAGTTGGAGGATGCGGGCATCGATCCCGCTACCTCTCACATGCTAAGCGAGCACTCTACCATTTGAGCTAATCCCCCTGCACCTCCAACAAGAAGTATGAAATCTCAATGACCGCACTGCCAAATCCCTCGTCCATAAGAAAGGATACTTTTTAAAAAGTATGCTTGCTTCAGCTGTCTAAAAGTATTTTTCATGGTAGTTCAGTAAAGGTTGAAGTAGTGACTGCAGTAAGCCCAGTGGTGGAAATAGTTGTATTGTTGGGTTAGTATCCAGAGCTACAACAACAATGTGTGCTGATTGAACCAAACTAAATAGTTGGAGGATGCGGGGATCGATCCCGCTACCTCTCGCATGCTAAGCGAGCACTCTACCATTTGAGCTAATCCCCCTGCGCCTCCAACAAGAAGTATGAAATCTCAATGACCGCACTGCCAAATCCCTCGTCCATAAGAAAGGATACTTTTTAAAAAGTATGCTTGCTTCAGCTGTCTAAAAGTATTTTTCATGGTAGTTCAGTAAAGGTTGAAGTAGTGACTGCAGTAAGCCCAGTGGTGGAAATAGTTGTATTGTTGGGTTAGTATCCAGAGTTACAACAACAATGATTGAACCAAACTAAATAGTTGGAGGATGCGAGTATCGATTCTGCTACCTCTCTCATGCTAAGCGAGCACTCTACCATTTGAGCTAATCCCCCTGCGCCTCCAACAAGAAGTATGAAATCTCAATGACCGCACTGCCAAATCCCTCGTCCATAAGAAAGGCTACTTTTTTTAAAGTATGCTTGCTTCAGCTGTCTAAAAGTATTTTTCATGGTAGTTCAGTAAAGGTTGAAGTAGTGACTGCAGTAAGCCCAGTGGTGGAAATAGTTGTATTGTTGGGTTAGTATCCAGAGCTACAACAACAATGTGTGCTGATTGAACCAAACTAAATAGTTGGAGGATGCGGGCATCGATCCCGCTACCTCTCACATGCTAAGCGAGCACTCTACCATTTGAGCTAATCCCCTGCGCCTCCAACAAGAAGTATGAAATCTCAATGACCGCACTGCCAAATCCCTCGTCCATAAGAAAGGATACTTTTTAAAAAGTATGCTTGCTTCAGCTGTCTAAAAGTATTTTTCATGGTAGTTCAGTAAAGGTTGAAGTAGTGACTGCAGTAAGCCCAGTGGTGGAAATAGTTGTATTGTTGGGTTAGTATCCAGAGCTACAACAACAATGTGTGCTGATTGAACCAAACTAAATAGTTGGAGGATGCGGGCATCGATCCCGCTACCTCTCACATGCTAAGCGAGCACTCTACCATTTGAGCTAATCCCCCTGCGCCTCCAACAAGAAGTATGAAATCTCAATGACCGCACTGCCAAATCCCTCGTCCATAAGAAAGGATACTTTTTAAAAAGTATGCTTGCTTCAGCTGTCTAAAAGTATTTTTCATGGTAGTTCAGTAAAGGTTGAAGTAGTGACTGCAGTAAGCCCAGTGGTGGAAATAGTTGTATTGTTGGGTTAGTATCCAGAGCTACAACAACAATGTGTGCTGATTGAACCAAACTAAATAGTTGGAGGATGCGGGCATCGATCCCGCTACCTCTCACATGCTAAGCGAGCACTCTACCATTTGAGCTAATCCCCCTGCACCTCCAACAAGAAGTATGAAATCTCAATGACCGCACTGCCAAATCCCTCGTCCATAAGAAAGGATACTTTTTAAAAAGTATGCTTGCTTCAGCTGTCTAAAAGTATTTTTCATGGTAGTTCAGTAAAGGTTGAAGTAGTGACTGCAGTAAGCCCAGTGGTGGAAATAGTTGTATTGTTGGGTTAGTATCCAGAGTTACAACAACAATGATTGAACCAAACTAAATAGTTGGAGGATGCGAGTATCGATTCTGCTACCTCTCTCATGCTAAGCGAGCACTCTACCATTTGAGCTAATCCCCCTGCGCCTCCAACAAGAAGTATGAAATCTCAATGACCGCACTGCCAAATCCCTCGTCCATAAGAAAGGATACTTTTTAAAAAGTATGCTTGCTTCAGCTGTCTAAAAGTATTTTTCATGGTAGTTCAGTAAAGGTTGAAGTAGTGACTGCAGTAAGCCCAGTGGTGGAAATAGTTGTATTGTTGGGTTAGTATCCAGAGCTACAACAACAATGTGTGCTGATTGAACCAAACTAAATAGTTGGAGGATGCAGGCATCGATCCCGCTACCTCTCACATGCTAAGCGAGCGCTCTACCATTTGAGCTAATCCCCCTGCGCCTCCAACAAGAAGTATGAAATCTCAATGACCGCACTGCCAAATCCCTCGTCCATAAGAAAGGATACTTTTTAAAAAGTATGCTTGCTTCAGCTCTCTAAAAGTATTTTTCATGGTAGTTCAGTAAAGGTTGAAGTAGTGACTGCAGTAAGCCCAGTGGTGGAAATAGTTGTATTGTTGGGTTAGTATCCAGAGCTACAACAACAATGTGTGCTGATTGAACCAAACTAAATAGTTGGAGGATGCGGGCATCGATCCCGCTACCTCTCACATGCTAAGCGAGCGCTCTACCATTTGAGCTAATCCCCCTGCACCTCCAACAAGAAGTATGAAATCTCAATGACCGCACTGCCAAATCCCTCGTCCATAAGAAAGGATACTTTTTAAAAAGTATGCTTGCTTCAGCTGTCTAAAAGTATTTTTCATGGTAGTTCAGTAAAGGTTGAAGTAGTGACTGCAGTAAGCCCAGTGGTGGAAATAGTTGTATTGTTGGGTTAGTATCCAGAGCTACAACAACAATGATTGAACCAAACTAAATAGTTGGAGGATGCGGGCATCGATCCCGCTACCTCTCTCATGCTAAGCGAGCACTCTACCATTTGAGCTAATCCCCTGCGCCTCCAACAAGAAGTATGAAATCTCAATGACCGCACTGCCAAATCCCTCGTCCATAAGAAAGGATACTTTTTAAAAAGTATGCTTGCTTCAGCTGTCTAAAAGTATTTTTCATGGTAGTTCAGTAAAGGTTGAAGTAGTGACTGCAGTAAGCCCAGTGGTGGAAATAGTTGTATTGTTGGGTTAGTATCCAGAGCTACAACAACAATGTGTGCTGATTGAACCAAACTAAATAGTTGGAGGATGCAGGCATCGATCCCGCTACCTCTCGCATGCTAAGCGAGCACTCTACCATTTGAGCTAATCCCCTGCACCTCCAAAAGAACTATGAAATCTCAATGACCGCACTGCCAAATCCCTCGTCCATAAGAAAGGATACTTTTTAAAAAGTATGCTTGCTTCAGCTGTCTAAAAGTATTTTTCATGGTAGTTCAGTAAAGGTTGAAGTAGTGACTGCAGTAAGCCCAGTGGTGGAAATAGTTGTATTGTTGGGTTAGTATCCAGAGCTATAACAACAATGTGTGCTGATTGAACCAAAATAAATAGTTGGAGGATGCGGGCATCGATCCCGCTACCTCTCACATGCTAAGCGAGCGCTCTACCATTTGAGCTAATCCCCCTGCACCTCCAACAAGAAGTATGAAATCTCAATGACCGCACTGCCAAATCCCTCGTCCATAAGAAAGGATACTTTTTAAAAAGTATGCTTGCTTCAGCTGTCTAAAAGTATTTTTCATGGTAGTTCAGTAAAGGTTGAAGTAGTGACTGCAGTAAGCCCAGTGGTGGAAATAGTTGTATTGTTGGGTTAGTATCCAGAGCTACAACAACAATGTGTGCTGATTGAACCAAACTAAATAGTTGGAGGATGCGGGCATCGATCCCGCTACCTCTCACATGCTAAGCGAGCACTCTACCATTTGAGCTAATCCCCTGCACCTCCAACAAGAAGTATGAAATCTCAATGACCGCACTGCCAAATCCCTCGTCCATAAGAAAGGATACTTTTTAAAAAGTATGCTTGCTTCAGCTGTCTAAAAGTATTTTTCATGGTAGTTCAGTAAAGGTTGAAGTAGTGACTGCAGTAAGCCCAGTGGTGGAAATAGTTGTATTGTTGGGTTAGTATCCAGAGCTACAACAACAATGTGTGCTGATTGAACCAAACTAAATAGTTGGAGGATGCAGGCATCGATCCCGCTACCTCTCACATGCTAAGCGAGCACTCTACCATTTGAGCTAATCCCCCTGCACCTCCAACAAGAAGTATGAAATCTCAATGACCGCACTGCCAAATCCCTCGTCCATAAGAAAGGATACTTTTTAAAAAGTATGCTTGCTTCAGCTGTCTAAAAGTATTTTTCATGGTAGTTCAGTAAAGGTTGAAGTAGTGACTGCAGTAAGCCCAGTGGTGGAAATAGTTGTATTGTTGGGTTAGTATCCAGAGCTACAACAACAATGTGTGCTGATTGAACCAAACTAAATAGTTGGAGGATGCAGGCATCGATCCCGCTACCTCTCACATGCTAAGCGAGCACTCTACCATTTGAGCTAATCCCCCTGCACCTCCAACAAGAAGTATGAAATCTCAATGACCGCACTGCCAAATCCCTCGTCCATAAGAAAGGATACTTTTTAAAAAGTATGCTTGCTTCAGCTGTCTAAAAGTATTTTTCATGGTAGTTCAGTAAAGGTTGAAGTAGTGACTGCAGTAAGCCCAGTGGTGGAAATAGTTGTATTGTTGGGTTAGTATCCAGAGCTACAACAACAATGTGTGCTGATTGAACCAAACTAAATAGTTGGAGGATGCGGGCATCGATCCCGCTACCTCTCACATGCTAAGCGAGCACTCTACCATTTGAGCTAATCCCCCTGCACCTCCAACAAGAAGTATGAAATCTCAATGACCGCACTGCCAAATCCCTCGTCCATAAGAAAGGATACTTTTTAAAAAGTATGCTTGCTTCAGCTGTCTAAAAGTATTTTTCATGGTAGTTCAGTAAAGGTTGAAGTAGTGACTGCAGTAAGCCCAGTGGTGGAAATAGTTGTATTGTTGGGTTAGTATCCAGAGCTACAACAACAATGTGTGCTGATTGAACCAAACTAAATAGTTGGAGGATGCAGGCATCGATCCCGCTACCTCTCACATGCTAAGCGAGCACTCTACCATTTGAGCTAATCCCCCTGCACCTCCAAAACGAACTATGAAATCACAATGACCGCACTGCCAAATCCCTCGTCCATAAGAAAGGATACTTTTTAAAAAGTATGCTTGCTTCAGCTGTCTAAAAGTATTTTTCATGGTAGTTCAGTAAAGGTTGAAGTAGTGACTGCAGTAAGCCCAGTGGTGGAAATAGTTGTATTGTTGGGTTAGTATCCAGAGCTACAACAACAATGTGTGCTGATTGAACCAAACTAAATAGTTGGAGGATGCGGGCATCGATCCCGCTACCTCTCGCATGCTAAGCGAGCACTCTACCATTTGAGCTAATCCCCCTGCACCTCCAACAAGAAGTATGAAATCTCAATGACCGCACTGCCAAATCCCTCGTCCATAAGAAAGGATACTTTTTAAAAAGTATGCTTGCTTCAGCTGTCTAAAAGTATTTTTCATGGTAGTTCAGTAAAGGTTGAAGTAGTGACTGCAGTAAGCCCAGTGGTGGAAATAGTTGTATTGTTGGGTTAGTATCCAGAGCTACAACAACAATGTGTGCTGATTGAACCAAACTAAATAGTTGGAGGATGCGGGCATCGATCCCGCTACCTCTCGCATGCTAAGCGAGCACTCTACCATTTGAGCTAATCCCCTGCACCTCCAAAAGAAGTATGAAATCTCAATGACCGCACTGCCAAATCCCTCGTCCATAAGAAAGGATACTTTTTAAAAAGTATGCTTGCTTCAGCTGTCTAAAAGTATTTTTCATGGTAGTTCAGTAAAGGTTGAAGTAGTGACTGCAGTAAGCCCAGTGGTGGAAATAGTTGTATTGTTGGGTTAGTATCCAGAGCTACAACAACAATGTGTGCTGATTGAACCAAACTAAATAGTTGGAGGATGCGGGCATCGATCCCGCTACCTCTCACATGCTAAGCGAGCACTCTACCATTTGAGCTAATCCCCTGCACCTCCAACAAGAAGTATGAAATCTCAATGACCGCACTGCCAAATCCCTCGTCCATAAGAAAGGATACTTTTTAAAAAGTATGCTTGCTTCAGCTGTCTAAAAGTATTTTTCATGGTAGTTCAGTAAAGGTTGAAGTAGTGACTGCAGTAAGCCCAGTGGTGGAAATAGTTGTATTGTTGGGTTAGTATCCAGAGCTACAACAACAATGTGTGCTGATTGAACCAAACTAAATAGTTGGAGGATGCGGGCATCGATCCCGCTACCTCTCGCATGCTAAGCGAGCACTCTACCATTTGAGCTAATCCCCCTGCACCTCCAAAAGAACTATGAAATCTCAATGACCGCACTGCCAAATCCCTCGTCCATAAGAAAGGATACTTTTAAAAAGTATGCTTGCTTCAGCTGTCTAAAAGTATTTTTCATGGTAGTTCAGTAAAGGTTGAAGTAGTGACTGCAGTAAGCCCAGTGGTGGAAATAGTTGTATTGTTGGGTTAGTATCCAGAGCTACAACAACAATGTGTGCTGATTGAACCAAACTAAATAGTTGGAGGATGCGGGCATCGATCCCGCTACCTCTCGCATGCTAAGCGAGCACTCTACCATTTGAGCTAATCCCCTGCACCTCCAAAAGAACTATGAAATCTCAATGACCGCACTGCCAAATCCCTCGTCCATAAGAAAGGATACTTTTTAAAAAGTATGCTTGCTTCAGCTGTCTAAAAGTATTTTTCATGGTAGTTCAGTAAAGGTTGAAGTAGTGACTGCAGTAAGCCCAGTGGTGGAAATAGTTGTATTGTTGGGTTAGTATCCAGAGCTACAACAACAATGATTGAACCAAACTAAATAGTTGGAGGATGCGGGCATCGATTCTGCTACCTCTCTCATGCTAAGCGAGCACTCTACCATTTGAGCTAATCCCCCTGCGCCTCCAACAAGAAGTATGAAATCTCAATGACCCCACTGCCAAATCCCTCGTCCATAAGAAAGGCTACTTTTTTAAAAGTATGCTTGCTTCAGCTGTCTAAAAGTATTTTTCATGGTAGTTCAGTAAAGGTTGAAGTAGTGACTGCAGTAAGCCAAGTGGTGGGAATAGTTGTATTGTTGGGTTAGTATCCCGAGCTTCAACAACAATGTGTGCTGATTGAACCAAACTAAATAGTTGGAGGATGCGGGCATCGATCCCGCTACCTCTCGCATGCTAAGCGAGCACTCTACCATTTGAGCTAATCCCCCTGCACCTCCAAAACGAACTATGAAATCACAATGACCGCACTGCCAAATCCCTCGTCCATAAGAAAGGATACTTTTTAAAAAGTATGCTTGCTTCAGCTGTCTAAAAGTATTTTTCATGGTAGTTCAGTAAAGGTTGAAGTAGTGACTGCAGTAAGCCCAGTGGTGGAAATAGTTGTATTGTTGGGTTAGTATCCAGAGCTACAACAACAATGTGTGCTGATTGAACCAAACTAAATAGTTGGAGGATGCGGGCATCGATCCCGCTACCTCTCGCATGCTAAGCGAGCACTCTACCATTTGAGCTAATCCCCCTGCACCTCCAAAAGAAGTATGAAATCTCAATGACCGCACTGCCAAATCCCTCGTCCATAAGAAAGGATACTTTTTAAAAAGTATGCTTGCTTCAGCTGTCTAAAAGTATTTTTCATGGTAGTTCAGTAAAGGTTGAAGTAGTGACTGCAGTAAGCCCAGTGGTGGAAATAGTTGTATTGTTGGGTTAGTATCCAGAGCTACAACAACAATGTGTGCTGATTGAACCAAACTAAATAGTTGGAGGATGCGGGCATCGATCCCGCTACCTCTCGCATGCTAAGCGAGCACTCTACCATTTGAGCTAATCCCCTGCACCTCCAAAAGAACTATGAAATCTCAATGACCGCACTGCCAAATCCCTCGTCCATAAGAAAGGATACTTTTTAAAAAGTATGCTTGCTTCAGCTGTCTAAAAGTATTTTTCATGGTAGTTCAGTAAAGGTTGAAGTAGTGACTGCAGTAAGCCCAGTGGTGGAAATAGTTGTATTGTTGGGTTAGTATCCAGAGCTACAACAACAATGTGTGCTGATTGAACCAAACTAAATAGTTGGAGGATGCGGGCATCGATCCCGCTACCTCTCACATGCTAAGCGAGCACTCTACCATTTGAGCTAATCCCCTGCACCTCCAACAAGAAGTATGAAATCTCAATGACCGCACTGCCAAATCCCTCGTCCATAAGAAAGGATACTTTTTAAAAAGTATGCTTGCTTCAGCTGTCTAAAAGTATTTTTCATGGTAGTTCAGTAAAGGTTGAAGTAGTGACTGCAGTAAGCCCAGTGGTGGAAATAGTTGTATTGTTGGGTTAGTATCCAGAGCTACACAACAATGTGTGCTGATTGAACCAAACTAAATAGTTGGAGGATGCGGGCATCGATCCCGCTACCTCTCGCATGCTAAGCGAGCACTCTACCATTTGAGCTAATCCCCCTGCACCTCCAAAAGAAGTATGAAATCTCAATGACCGCACTGCCAAATCCCTCGTCCATAAGAAAGGATACTTTTTAAAAAGTATGCTTGCTTCAGCTGTCTAAAAGTATTTTTCATGGTAGTTCAGTAAAGGTTGAAGTAGTGACTGCAGTAAGCCCAGTGGTGGAAATAGTTGTATTGTTGGGTTAGTATCCAGAGCTACAACAACAATGTGTGCTGATTGAACCAAACTAAATAGTTGGAGGATGCGGGCATCGATCCCGCTACCTCTCGCATGCTAAGCGAGCACTCTACCATTTGAGCTAATCCCCTGCACCTCCAAAAAGAACTATGAAATCACAATGACCGCACTGCCAAATCCCTCGTCCATAAGAAAGGATACTTTTTAAAAAGTATGCTTGCTTCAGCTGTCTAAAAGTATTTTTCATGGTAGTTCAGTAAAGGTTGAAGTAGTGACTGCAGTAAGCCCAGTGGTGGAAATAGTTGTATTGTTGGGTTAGTATCCAGAGCTACAACAACAATGTGTGCTGATTGAACCAAACTAAATAGTTGGAGGATGCGGGCATCGATCCCGCTACCTCTCGCATGCTAAGCGAGCACTCTACCATTTGAGCTAATCCCCTGCACCTCCAATCAAAGTATGAAATCTCAATGACCGCACTGCCAAATCCCTCGTCCATAAGAAAGGATACTTTTTAAAAAGTATGCTTGCTTCAGCTGTCTAAAAGTATTTTTCATGGTAGTTCAGTAAAGGTTGAAGTAGTGACTGCAGTAAGCCCAGTGGTGGAAATAGTTGTATTGTTGGGTTAGTATCCAGAGCTACAACAACAATGTGTGCTGATTGAACCAAACTAAATAGTTGGAGGATGCGGGCATCGATCCCGCTACCTCTCGCATGCTAAGCGAGCACTCTACCATTTGAGCTAATCCCCCTGCACCTCCAAAACGAACTATGAAATCACAATGACCGCACTGCCAAATCCCTCGTCCATAAGAAAGGATACTTTTTAAAAAGTATGCTTGCTTCAGCTGTCTAAAAGTATTTTTCATGGTAGTTCAGTAAAGGTTGAAGTAGTGACTGCAGTAAGCCCAGTGGTGGAAATAGTTGTATTGTTGGGTTAGTATCCAGAGCTACAACAACAATGTGTGCTGATTGAACCAAACTAAATAGTTGGAGGATGCGGGCATCGATCCCGCTACCTCTCGCATGCTAAGCGAGCACTCTACCATTTGAGCTAATCCCCCTGCACCTCCAAAAGAAGTATGAAATCTCAATGACCGCACTGCCAAATCCCTCGTCCATAAGAAAGGATACTTTTTAAAAAGTATGCTTGCTTCAGCTGTCTAAAAGTATTTTTCATGGTAGTTCAGTAAAGGTTGAAGTAGTGACTGCAGTAAGCCCAGTGGTGGAAATAGTTGTATTGTTGGGTTAGTATCCAGAGCTACAACAACAATGTGTGCTGATTGAACCAAACTAAATAGTTGGAGGATGCGGGCATCGATCCCGCTACCTCTCGCATGCTAAGCGAGCACTCTACCATTTGAGCTAATCCCCTGCACCTCCAAAAGAAGTATGAAATCTCAATGACCGCACTGCCAAATCCCTCGTCCATAAGAAAGGATACTTTTTAAAAAGTATGCTTGCTTCAGCTGTCTAAAAGTATTTTTCATGGTAGTTCAGTAAAGGTTGAAGTAGTGACTGCAGTAAGCCCAGTGGTGGAAATAGTTGTATTGTTGGGTTAGTATCCAGAGCTACAACAACAATGTGTGCTGATTGAACCAAACTAAATAGTTGGAGGATGCGGGCATCGATCCCGCTACCTCTCGCATGCTAAGCGAGCACTCTACCATTTGAGCTAATCCCCCTGCACCTCCAAAAGAACTATGAAATCTCAATGACCGCACTGCCAAATCCCTCGTCCATAAGAAAGGATACTTTTTAAAAAGTATGCTTGCTAGCTGTCTAAAAGTATTTTTCATGGTAGTTCAGTAAAGGTTGAAGTAGTGACTGCAGTAAGCCCAGTGGTGGAAATAGTTGTATTGTTGGGTTAGTATCCAGAGCTACAACAACAATGTGTGCTGATTGAACCAAACTAAATAGTTGGAGGATGCGGGCATCGATCCCGCTACCTCTCGCATGCTAAGCGAGCACTCTACCATTTGAGCTAATCCCCCTGCACCTCCAAAAGAAGTATGAAATCTCAATGACCGCACTGCCAAATCCCTCGTCCATAAGAAAGGATACTTTTTAAAAAGTATGCTTGCTTCAGCTGTCTAAAAGTATTTTTCATGGTAGTTCAGTAAAGGTTGAAGTAGTGACTGCAGTAAGCCCAGTGGTGGAAATAGTTGTATTGTTGGGTTAGTATCCAGAGCTACAACAACAATGTGTGCTGATTGAACCAAACTAAATAGTTGGAGGATGCGGGCATCGATCCCGCTACCTCTCGCATGCTAAGCGAGCACTCTACCATTTGAGCTAATCTACCCTGCACCTCCAAAACGAACTATGAAATCACAATGACCGCACTGCCAAATCCCTCGTCCATAAGAAAGGATACTTTTTAAAAAGTATGCTTGCTTCAGCTGTCTAAAAGTATTTTTCATGGTAGTTCAGTAAAGGTTGAAGTAGTGACTGCAGTAAGCCCAGTGGTGGAAATAGTTGTATTGTTGGGTTAGTATCCAGAGCTACAACAACAATGTGTGCTGATTGAACCAAACTAAATAGTTGGAGGATGCGGGCATCGATCCCGCTACCTCTCGCATGCTAAGCGAGCACTCTACCATTTGAGCTAATCCCCTGCGCCTCCAAAAGAAGTATGAAATCTCAATGACCGCACTGCCAAATCCCTCGTCCATAAGAAAGGATACTTTTTAAAAAGTATGCTTGCTCCAGCTGTCTAAAAGTATTTTTCATGGTAGTTCAGTAAAGGTTGAAGTAGTGACTGCAGTAAGCCCAGTGGTGGAAATAGTTGTATTGTTGGGTTAGTATCCAGAGCTACAACAACAATGTGTGCTGATTGAACCAAACTAAATAGTTGGAGGATGCGGGCATCGATCCCGCTACCTCTCGCATGCTAAGCGAGCACTCTACCATTTGAGCTAATCCCCCTGCACCTCCAAAACGAACTATGAAATCTCAATGACCGCACTGCCAAATCCCTCGTCCATAAGAAAGGATACTTTTTAAAAAGTATGCTTGCTTCAGCTGTCTAAAAGTATTTTTCATGGTAGTTCAGTAAAGGTTGAAGTAGTGACTGCAGTAAGCCCAGTGGTGGAAATAGTTGTATTGTTGGGTTAGTATCCAGAGTTACAACAACAATGATTGAACCAAACTAAATAGTTGGAGGATGCGAGTATCGATTCTGCTACCTCTCTCATGCTAAGCGAGCACTCTACCATTTGAGCTAATCCCCTGCGCCTCCAACAAGAAGTATGAAATCTCAATGACCGCACTGCCAAATCCCTCGTCCATAAGAAAGGATACTTTTTAAAAAGTATGCTTGCTTCAGCTGTCTAAAAGTATTTTTCATGGTAGTTCAGTAAAGGTTGAAGTAGTGACTGCAGTAAGCCCAGTGGTGGAAATAGTTGTATTGTTGGGTTAGTATCCAGAGCTACAACAACAATGTGTGCTGATTGAACCAAACTAAATAGTTGGAGGATGCGGGCATCGATCCCGCTACCTCTTGCATGCTAAGCGAGCACTCTACCATTTGAACTAATCCCCCTGCACCTCCAAAAAAACTATGAAATCACAATGACCGCACTGCCAAATCCCTCGTCCATAAGAAAGGATACTTTTTAAAAAGTATGCTTGCTTCAGCTGTCTAAAAGTATTTTTCATGGTAGTTCAGTAAAGGTTGAAGTAGTGACTGCAGTAAGCCCAGTGGTGGAAATAGTTGTATTGTTGGGTTAGTATCCAGAGCTACAACAACAATGTGTGCTGATTGAACCAAACTAAATAGTTGGAGGATGCGGGCATCGATCCCGCTACCTCTCGCATGCTAAGCGAGCACTCTACCATTTGAGCTAATCCCCCTGCACCTCCAAAAGAAGTATGAAATCTCAATGACCGCACTGCCAAATCCCTCGTCCATAAGAAAGGATACTTTTTAAAAAGTATGCTTGCTTCAGCTGTCTAAAAGTATTTTTCATGGTAGTTCAGTAAAGGTTGAAGTAGTGACTGCAGTAAGCCCAGTGGTGGAAATAGTTGTATTGTTGGGTTAGTATCCAGAGCTACAACAACAATGTGTGCTGATTGAACCAAACTAAATAGTTGGAGGATGCAGGCATCGATCCCGCTACCTCTCGCATGCTAAGCGAGCACTCTACCATTTGAGCTAATCCCCTGCACCTCCAAAAGAAGTATGAAATCTCAATGACCGCACTGCCAAATCCCTCGTCCATAAGAAAGGATACTTTTTAAAAAGTATGCTTGCTTCAGCTGTCTAAAAGTATTTTTCATGGTAGTTCAGTAAAGGTTGAAGTAGTGACTGCAGTAAGCCCAGTGGTGGAAATAGTTGTATTGTTGGGTTAGTATCCAGAGCTACAACAACAATGTGTGCTGATTGAACCAAACTAAATAGTTGGAGGATGCGGGCATCGATCCCGCTACCTCTCGCATGCTAAGCGAGCACTCTACCATTTGAGCTAATCCCCTGCACCTCCAAAAGAAGTATGAAATCTCAATGACCGCACTGCCAAATCCCTCGTCCATAAGAAAGGATACTTTTTAAAAAGTATGCTTGCTTCAGCTGTCTAAAAGTATTTTTCATGGTAGTTCAGTAAAGGTTGAAGTAGTGACTGCAGTAAGCCCAGTGGTGGAAATAGTTGTATTGTTGGGTTAGTATCCAGAGCTACAACAACAATGTGTGCTGATTGAACCAAACTAAATAGTTGGAGGATGCGGGCATCGATCCCGCTACCTCTCGCATGCTAAGCGAGCACTCTACCATTTGAGCTAATCCCCCTGCACCTCCAAAAGAACTATGAAATCTCAATGACCGCACTGCCAAATCCCTCGTCCATAAGAAAGGATACTTTTTAAAAAGTATGCTTGCTTCAGCTGTCTAAAAGTATTTTTCATGGTAGTTCAGTAAAGGTTGAAGTAGTGACTGCAGTAAGCCCAGTGGTGGAAATAGTTGTATTGTTGGGTTAGTATCCAGAGCTACAACAACAATGTGTGCTGATTGAACCAAACTAAATAGTTGGAGGATGCGGGCATCGATCCCGCTACCTCTCGCATGCTAAGCGAGCACTCTACCATTTGAGCTAATCCCCTGCACCTCCAACAAGAAGTATGAAATCTCAATGACCGCACTGCCAAATCCCTCGTCCATAAGAAAGGATACTTTTTAAAAAGTATGCTTGCTTCAGCTGTCTAAAAGTATTTTTCATGGTAGTTCAGTAAAGGTTGAAGTAGTGACTGCAGTAAGCCCAGTGGTGGAAATAGTTGTATTGTTGGGTTAGTATCCAGAGCTACAACAACAATGTGTGCTGATTGAACCAAACTAAATAGTTGGAGGATGCGGGCATCGATCCCGCTACCTCTCGCATGCTAAGCGAGCACTCTACCATTTGAGCTAATCCCCTGCACCTCCAAAAGAAGTATGAAATCTCAATGACCGCACTGCCAAATCCCTCGTCCATAAGAAAGGATACTTTTTAAAAAGTATGCTTGCTTCAGCTGTCTAAAAGTATTTTTCATGGTAGTTCAGTAAAGGTTGAAGTAGTGACTGCAGTAAGCCCAGTGGTGGAAATAGTTGTATTGTTGGGTTAGTATCCAGAGCTACAACAACAATGTGTGCTGATTGAACCAAACTAAATAGTTGGAGGATGCGGGCATCGATCCCGCTACCTCTCGCATGCTAAGCGAGCACTCTACCATTTGAGCTAATCCCCCTGCACCTCCAAAAGAAGTATGAAATCTCAATGACCGCACTGCCAAATCCCTCGTCCATAAGAAAGGATACTTTTTAAAAAGTATGCTTGCTTCAGCTGTCTAAAAGTATTTTTCATGGTAGTTCAGTAAAGGTTGAAGTAGTGACTGCAGTAAGCCCAGTGGTGGAAATAGTTGTATTGTTGGGTTAGTATCCAGAGCTACAACAACAATGTGTGCTGATTGAACCAAACTAAATAGTTGGAGGATGCGGGCATCGATCCCGCTACCTCTCGCATGCTAAGCGAGCACTCTACCATTTGAGCTAATCCCCTGCACCTCCAAAAGAAGTATGAAATCTCAATGACCGCACTGCCAAATCCCTCGTCCATAAGAAAGGATACTTTTTAAAAAGTATGCTTGCTTCAGCTGTCTAAAAGTATTTTTCATGGTAGTTCAGTAAAGGTTGAAGTAGTGACTGCAGTAAGCCCAGTGGTGGAAATAGTTGTATTGTTGGGTTAGTATCCAGAGCTACAACAACAATGTGTGCTGATTGAACCAAACTAAATAGTTGGAGGATGCGGGCATCGATCCCGCTACCTCTCGCATGCTAAGCGAGCACTCTACCATTTGAGCTAATCCCCCTGCACCTCCAAAAGAAGTATGAAATCTCAATGACCGCACTGCCAAATCCCTCGTCCATAAGAAAGGATACTTTTTAAAAAGTATGCTTGCTTCAGCTGTCTAAAAGTATTTTTCATGGTAGTTCAGTAAAGGTTGAAGTAGTGACTGCAGTAAGCCCAGTGGTGGAAATAGTTGTATTGTTGGGTTAGTATCCAGAGCTACAACAACAATGTGTGCTGATTGAACCAAACTAAATAGTTGGAGGATGCGGGCATCGATCCCGCTACCTCTCGCATGCTAAGCGAGCACTCTACCATTTGAGCTAATCCCCTGCACCTCCAAAAGAAGTATGAAATCTCAATGACCGCACTGCCAAATCCCTCGTCCATAAGAAAGGATACTTTTTAAAAAGTATGCTTGCTTCAGCTGTCTAAAAGTATTTTTCATGGTAGTTCAGTAAAGGTTGAAGTAGTGACTGCAGTAAGCCCAGTGGTGGAAATAGTTGTATTGTTGGGTTAGTATCCAGAGCTACAACAACAATGTGTGCTGATTGAACCAAACTAAATAGTTGGAGGATGCGGGCATCGATCCCGCTACCTCTCGCATGCTAAGCGAGCACTCTACCATTTGAGCTAATCCCCTGCACCTCCAAAAGAAGTATGAAATCTCAATGACCGCACTGCCAAATCCCTCGTCCATAAGAAAGGATACTTTTTAAAAAGTATGCTTGCTTCAGCTGTCTAAAAGTATTTTTCATGGTAGTTCAGTAAAGGTTGAAGTAGTGACTGCAGTAAGCCCAGTGGTGGAAATAGTTGTATTGTTGGGTTAGTATCCAGAGCTACAACAACAATGTGTGCTGATTGAACCAAACTAAATAGTTGGAGGATGCGGGCATCGATCCCGCTACCTCTCGCATGCTAAGCGAGCACTCTACCATTTGAGCTAATCCCCTGCACCTCCAAAAGAACTATGAAATCACAATGACCGCACTGCCAAATCCCTCGTCCATAAGAAAGGATACTTTTTAAAAAGTATGCTTGCTTCAGCTGTCTAAAAGTATTTTTCATGGTAGTTCAGTAAAGGTTGAAGTAGTGACTGCAGTAAGCCCAGTGGTGGAAATAGTTGTATTGTTGGGTTAGTATCCAGAGCTACAACAACAATGTGTGCTGATTGAACCAAACTAAATAGTTGGAGGATGCGGGCATCGATCCCGCTACCTCTCGCATGCTAAGCGAGCACTCTACCATTTGAGCTAATCCCCCTGCACCTCCAAAAGAAGTATGAAATCTCAATGACCGCACTGCCAAATCCCTCGTCCATAAGAAAGGATACTTTTTAAAAAGTATGCTTGCTTCAGCTGTCTAAAAGTATTTTTCATGGTAGTTCAGTAAAGGTTGAAGTAGTGACTGCAGTAAGCCCAGTGGTGGAAATAGTTGTATTGTTGGGTTAGTATCCAGAGCTACAACAACAATGTGTGCTGATTGAACCAAACTAAATAGTTGGAGGATGCGGGCATCGATCCCGCTACCTCTCGCATGCTAAGCGAGCACTCTACCATTTGAGCTAATCTACCCTGCACCTCCAAAACGAACTATGAAATCACAATGACCGCACTGCCAAATCCCTCGTCCATAAGAAAGGATACTTTTTAAAAAGTATGCTTGCTTCAGCTGTCTAAAAGTATTTTTCATGGTAGTTCAGTAAAGGTTGAAGTAGTGACTGCAGTAAGCCCAGTGGTGGAAATAGTTGTATTGTTGGGTTAGTATCCAGAGCTACAACAACAATGTGTGCTGATTGAACCAAACTAAATAGTTGGAGGATGCGGGCATCGATCCCGCTACCTCTCGCATGCTAAGCGAGCACTCTACCATTTGAGCTAATCCCCTGCACCTCCAACAAGAAGTATGAAATCTCAATGACCGCACTGCCAAATCCCTCGTCCATAAGAAAGGATACTTTTTAAAAAGTATGCTTGCTTCAGCTGTCTAAAAGTATTTTTCATGGTAGTTCAGTAAAGGTTGAAGTAGTGACTGCAGTAAGCCCAGTGGTGGAAATAGTTGTATTGTTGGGTTAGTATCCAGAGCTACAACAACAATGTGTGCTGATTGAACCAAACTAAATAGTTGGAGGATGCGGGCATCGATCCCGCTACCTCTCGCATGCTAAGCGAGCACTCTACCATTTGAGCTAATCCCCCTGCACCTCCAAAAGAACTATGAAATCTCAATGACCGCACTGCCAAATCCCTCGTCCATAAGAAAGGATACTTTTTAAAAAGTATGCTTGCTTCAGCTGTCTAAAAGTATTTTTCATGGTAGTTCAGTAAAGGTTGAAGTAGTGACTGCAGTAAGCCCAGTGGTGGAAATAGTTGTATTGTTGGGTTAGTATCCAGAGCTACAACAACAATGTGTGCTGATTGAACCAAACTAAATAGTTGGAGGATGCGGGCATCGATCCCGCTACCTCTCGCATGCTAAGCGAGCACTCTACCATTTGAGCTAATCCCCTGCACCTCCAAAAGAAGTATGAAATCTCAATGACCGCACTGCCAAATCCCTCGTCCATAAGAAAGGATACTTTTTAAAAAGTATGCTTGCTTCAGCTGTCTAAAAGTATTTTTCATGGTAGTTCAGTAAAGGTTGAAGTAGTGACTGCAGTAAGCCCAGTGGTGGAAATAGTTGTATTGTTGGGTTAGTATCCAGAGCTACAACAACAATGTGTGCTGATTGAACCAAACTAAATAGTTGGAGGATGCGGGCATCGATCCCGCTACCTCTCGCATGCTAAGCGAGCACTCTACCATTTGAGCTAATCCCCCTGCACCTCCAAAACGAACTATGAAATCACAATGACCGCACTGCCAAATCCCTCGTCCATAAGAAAGGATACTTTTTAAAAAGTATGCTTGCTTCAGCTGTCTAAAAGTATTTTTCATGGTAGTTCAGTAAAGGTTGAAGTAGTGACTGCAGTAAGCCCAGTGGTGGAAATAGTTGTATTGTTGGGTTAGTATCCAGAGCTACAACAACAATGTGTGCTGATTGAACCAAACTAAATAGTTGGAGGATGCGGGCATCGATCCCGCTACCTCTCGCATGCTAAGCGAGCACTCTACCATTTGAGCTAATCCCCCTGCACCTCCAAAAAGAACTATGAAATCACAATGACCGCACTGCCAAATCCCTCGTCCATAAGAAAGGATACTTTTTAAAAAGTATGCTTGCTTCAGCTGTCTAAAAGTATTTTTCATGGTAGTTCAGTAAAGGTTGAAGTAGTGACTGCAGTAAGCCCAGTGGTGGAAATAGTTGTATTGTTGGGTTAGTATCCAGAGCTACAACAACAATGTGTGCTGATTGAACCAAACTAAATAGTTGGAGGATGCGGGCATCGATCCCGCTACCTCTCGCATGCTAAGCGAGCACTCTACCATTTGAGCTAATCCCCCTGCCTCCAAAAAGAACTATGAAATCTCAATGACCGCACTGCCAAATCCCTCGTCCATAAGAAAGGATACTTTTTAAAAAGTATGCTTGCTTCAGCTGTCTAAAAGTATTTTTCATGGTAGTTCAGTAAAGGTTGAAGTAGTGACTGCAGTAAGCCCAGTGGTGGAAATAGTTGTATTGTTGGGTTAGTATCCAGAGCTACAACAACAATGTGTGCTGATTGAACCAAACTAAATAGTTGGAGGATGCGGGCATCGATCCCGCTACCTCTCGCATGCTAAGCGAGCACTCTACCATTTGAGCTAATCCCCCTGCACCTCCAAAAGAAGTATGAAATCTCAATGACCGCACTGCCAAATCCCTCGTCCATAAGAAAGGATACTTTTTAAAAAGTATGCTTGCTTCAGCTGTCTAAAAGTATTTTTCATGGTAGTTCAGTAAAGGTTGAAGTAGTGACTGCAGTAAGCCCAGTGGTGGAAATAGTTGTATTGTTGGGTTAGTATCCAGAGCTACAACAACAATGTGTGCTGATTGAACCAAACTAAATAGTTGGAGGATGCGGGCATCGATCCCGCTACCTCTCGCATGCTAAGCGAGCACTCTACCATTTGAGCTAATCCCCTGCACCTCCAAAAAGAACTATGAAATCTCAATGACCGCACTGCCAAATCCCTCGTCCATAAGAAAGGATACTTTTTAAAAAGTATGCTTGCTTCAGCTGTCTAAAAGTATTTTTCATGGTAGTTCAGTAAAGGTTGAAGTAGTGACTGCAGTAAGCCCAGTGGTGGAAATAGTTGTATTGTTGGGTTAGTATCCAGAGCTACAACAACAATGTGTGCTGATTGAACCAAACTAAATAGTTGGAGGATGCGGGCATCGATCCCGCTACCTCTCGCATGCTAAGCGAGCACTCTACCATTTGAGCTAATACCCCTGCACCTCCAAAAAGAAGTATGAAATCTCAATGACCGCACTGCCAAATCCCTCGTCCATAAGAAAGGATACTTTTTAAAAAGTATGCTTGCTTCAGCTGTCTAAAAGTATTTTTCATGGTAGTTCAGTAAAGGTTGAAGTAGTGACTGCAGTAAGCCCAGTGGTGGAAATAGTTGTATTGTTGGGTTAGTATCCAGAGCTACAACAACAATGTGTGCTGATTGAACCAAACTAAATAGTTGGAGGATGCGGGCATCGATCCCGCTACCTCTCGCATGCTAAGCGAGCACTCTACCATTTGAGCTAATCCCCCTGCACCTCCAAAACGAACTATGAAATCACAATGACCGCACTGCCAAATCCCTCGTCCATAAGAAAGGATACTTTTTAAAAAGTATGCTTGCTTCAGCTGTCTAAAAGTATTTTTCATGGTAGTTCAGTAAAGGTTGAAGTAGTGACTGCAGTAAGCCCAGTGGTGGAAATAGTTGTATTGTTGGGTTAGTATCCAGAGCTACAACAACAATGTGTGCTGATTGAACCAAACTAAATAGTTGGAGGATGCGGGCATCGATCCGCTACCTCTCGCATGCTAAGCGAGCACTCTACCATTTGAGCTAATCCCCCTGCGCCTCCAACAAGAAGTATGAAATCTCAATGACCGCACTGCCAAATCCCTCGTCCATAAGAAAGGATACTTTTTAAAAAGTATGTTTGCTCCAGCTGTCTAAAAGTATTTTTCATGGTAGTTCAGTAAATGTTGAAGTAGTGACTGCAGTAAGCCGAGTGGTGGAAATAGTTGTATTGTTGGGTTAGTATCCAGAGCTTCAACAACAATGTGTGCTGATTGAACCAAACTAAATAGTTGGAGGATGCGGGCATCGATCCCGCTACCTCTTGCATGCTAAGCGAGCACTCTACCATTTGAACTAATCCCCCTGCACCTCCAAAACAAACTATGAAATCACAATGACCGCACTGCCAAATCCCTCGTCCATAAGAAAGGCTAATTTTTTAAAAGTATGCTTGCTTCAGCTGTCTAAAAGTATTGTTCATGGTAGTTCAGTAAAGGTTGAAGTAGTGACTGCAGTAAGCCCAGTGGTGGGAATAGTTGTATTGTTGGGTTAGTATCCCGAGCTACAACAACAATGTGTGCTGATTGAACCAAACTAAATAGTTGGAGGATGCGGGCATCGATCCCGCTACCTCTCGCATGCTAAGCGAGCACTCTACCATTTGAGCTAATCCCCCTGCACATCCAAAAAGAAATATGAAATCTCAATGACCGCACTGCCAAATCCCTCGTCCATAAGAAAGGATACTTTTTAAAAAGTATGCTTGCTTCAGCTGTCTAAAAGTATTTTTCATGGTAGTTCAGTAAAGGTTGAAGTAGTGACTGCAGTAAGCCCAGTGGTGGAAATAGTTGTATTGTTGGGTTAGTATCCAGAGCTACAACAACAATGTGTGCTGATTGAACCAAACTAAATAGTTGGAGGATGCGGGCATCGATCCCGCTTCCTCTCGCATGCTAAGCGAGCGCTCTACCATTTGAGCTAATACCCCTGCTTCTCCAATCAGAACTATGAAATCACAATGACCGCACTGCCAAATCCCTCGTCCATAAGAAAGGATACTTTTTAAAAAGTATGCTTGCTTCAGCTCTCTAAAAGTATTTTTCATGGTAGTTCAGTAAAGGTTGAAGTAGTGACTGCAGTAAGCCCAGTGGTGGAAATAGTTGTATTGTTGGGTTAGTATCCAGAGCTACAACAACAATGTGTGCTGATTGAACCAAACTAAATAGTTGGAGGATGCGGGCATCGATCCCGCTACCTCTCGCATGCTAAGCGAGCATTCTACCATTTGAGCTAATACCCCTGCACCTCCAAAAAGAAGTATGAAATCTCAATGACCGCACTGCCAAATCCCTCGTCCATAAGAAAGGATACTTTTTAAAAAGTATGCTTGCTTCAGCTGTCTAAAAGTATTTTTCATGGTAGTTCAGTAAAGGTTGAAGTAGTGACTGCAGTAAGCCCAGTGGTGGAAATAGTTGTATTGTTGGGTTAGTATCCAGAGCTACAACAACAATGTGTGCTGATTGAACCAAACTAAATAGTTGGAGGATGCGGGCATCGATCCCGCTACCTCTCGCATGCTAAGCGAGCACTCTACCATTTGAGCTAATCCCCTGCACCTCCAAAAGAACTATGAAATCTCAATGACCGCACTGCCAAATCCCTCGTCCATAAGAAAGGATACTTTTTAAAAAGTATGCTTGCTTCAGCTGTCTAAAAGTATTTTTCATGGTAGTTCAGTAAAGGTTGAAGTAGTGACTGCAGTAAGCCCAGTGGTGGAAATAGTTGTATTGTTGGGTTAGTATCCAGAGCTACAACAACAATGTGTGCTGATTGAACCAAACTAAATAGTTGGAGGATGCGGGCATCGATCCCGCTACCTCTCGCATGCTAAGCGAGCACTCTACCATTTGAGCTAATCCCCTGCACCTCCAAAACGAACTATGAAATCACAATGACCGCACTGCCAAATCCCTCGTCCATAAGAAAGGATACTTTTAAAGTATGCTTGCTTCAGCTGTCTAAAAGTATTTTTCATGGTAGTTCAGTAAAGGTTGAAGTAGTGACTGCAGTAAGCCCAGTGGTGGAAATAGTTGTATTGTTGGGTTAGTATCCAGAGCTACAACAACAATGTGTGCTGATTGAACCAAACTAAATAGTTGGAGGATGCGGGCATCGATCCCGCTACCTCTCGCATGCTAAGCGAGCACTCTACCATTTGAGCTAATCCCCCTGCGCCTCCAACAAGAAGTATGAAATCTCAATGACCGCACTGCCAAATCCCTCGTCCATAAGAAAGGATACTTTTTAAAAAGTATGCTTGCTTCAGCTGTCTAAAAGTATTTTTCATGGTAGTTCAGTAAAGGTTGAAGTAGTGACTGCAGTAAGCCCAGTGGTGGAAATAGTTGTATTGTTGGGTTAGTATCCAGAGCTACAACAACAATGTGTGCTGATTGAACCAAACTAAATAGTTGGAGGATGCGGGCATCGATCCCGCTACCTCTCGCATGCTAAGCGAGCACTCTACCATTTGAGCTAATCCCCCTGCACCTCCAAAACGAACTATGAAATCACAATGACCGCACTGCCAAATCCCTCGTCCATAAGAAAGGATACTTTTTAAAAAGTATGCTTGCTTCAGCTGTCTAAAAGTATTTTTCATGGTAGTTCAGTAAAGGTTGAAGTAGTGACTGCAGTAAGCCCAGTGGTGGAAATAGTTGTATTGTTGGGTTAGTATCCAGAGCTACAACAACAATGTGTGCTGATTGAACCAAACTAAATAGTTGGAGGATGCGGGCATCGATCCCGCTACCTCTCGCATGCTAAGCGAGCACTCTACCATTTGAGCTAATCCCCCTGCGGCTCCAATCAGAAGTATGAAATCTCAATGACCGCACTGCCAAATCCCTCGTCCATAAGAAAGGATACTTTTTAAAAAGTATGCTTGCTTCAGCTGTCTAAAAGTATTTTTCATGGTAGTTCAGTAAAGGTTGAAGTAGTGACTGCAGTAAGCCCAGTGGTGGAAATAGTTGTATTGTTGGGTTAGTATCCAGAGCTACAACAACAATGTGTGCTGATTGAACCAAACTAAATAGTTGGAGGATGCGGGCATCGATCCCGCTACCTCTCGCATGCTAAGCGAGCACTCTACCATTTGAGCTAATCCCCCTGCACCTCCAAAAGAACTATGAAATCTCAATGACCGCACTGCCAAATCCCTCGTCCATAAGAAAGGATACTTTTTAAAAAGTATGCTTGCTCCAGCTGTCTAAAAGTATTTTTCATGGTAGTTCAGTAAAGGTTGAAGTAGTGACTGCAGTAAGCCCAGTGGTGGGAATAGTTGTATTGTTGGGTTAGTATCCAGAGCTACAACAACAATGTGTGCTGATTGAACCAAACTAAATAGTTGGAGGATGCGGGCATCGATCCCACTAACTCTCGCATGCTAAGCGAGCATTCTACCATTTGAGCTAATCCCCCTGCACCTCCAAAAAGAAGTATGAAATCTCAATGACCGCACTGCCAAATCCCTCGTCCATAAGAAAGGATACTTTTTAAAAAGTATGCTTGCTTCAGCTGTCTAAAAGTATTTTTCATGGTAGTTCAGTAAAGGTTGAAGTAGTGACTGCAGTAAGCCCAGTGGTGGAAATAGTTGTATTGTTGGGTTAGTATCCAGAGCTACAACAACAATGTGTGCTGATTGAACCAAACTAAATAGTTGGAGGATGCGGGCATCGATCCCGCTACCTCTCGCATGCTAAGCGAGCACTCTACCATTTGAGCTAATCCCCTGCACTCCAAAAAGAACTATGAAATCTCAATGACCGCACTGCCAAATCCCTCGTCCATAAGAAAGGATACTTTTTAAAAAGTATGCTTGCTTCAGCTGTCTAAAAGTATTTTTCATGGTAGTTCAGTAAAGGTTGAAGTAGTGACTGCAGTAAGCCCAGTGGTGGAAATAGTTGTATTGTTGGGTTAGTATCCAGAGCTACAACAACAATGTGTGCTGATTGAACCAAACTAAATAGTTGGAGGATGCGGGCATCGATCCCGCTACCTCTCATGCTAAGCGAGCACTCTACCATTTGAGCTAATCCCCCTGCACCTCCAAAAGAAGTATGAAATCTCAATGACCGCACTGCCAAATCCCTCGTCCATAAGAAAGGATACTTTTTAAAAAGTATGCTTGCTTCAGCTGTCTAAAAGTATTTTTCATGGTAGTTCAGTAAAGGTTGAAGTAGTGACTGCAGTAAGCCCAGTGGTGGAAATAGTTGTATTGTTGGGTTAGTATCCAGAGCTACAACAACAATGTGTGCTGATTGAACCAAACTAAATAGTTGGAGGATGCGGGCATCGATCCCGCTACCTCTCACATGCTAAGCGAGCACTCTACCATTTGAGCTAATCCCCTGCGCCTCCAACAAGAAGTATGAAATCTCAATGACCGCACTGCCAAATCCCTCGTCCATAAGAAAGGATACTTTTTAAAAAGTATGCTTGCTTCAGCTGTCTAAAAGTATTTTTCATGGTAGTTCAGTAAAGGTTGAAGTAGTGACTGCAGTAAGCCCAGTGGTGGAAATAGTTGTATTGTTGGGTTAGTATCCAGAGCTACAACAACAATGTGTGCTGATTGAACCAAACTAAATAGTTGGAGGATGCGGGCATCGATCCCGCTACCTCTCGCATGCTAAGCGAGCACTCTACCATTTGAGCTAATCCCCTGCACCTCCAACAAGAAGTATGAAATCTCAATGACCGCACTGCCAAATCCCTCGTCCATAAGAAAGGATACTTTTTAAAAAGTATGCTTGCTTCAGCTGTCTAAAAGTATTTTTCATGGTAGTTCAGTAAAGGTTGAAGTAGTGACTGCAGTAAGCCCAGTGGTGGAAATAGTTGTATTGTTGGGTTAGTATCCAGAGCTACAACAACAATGTGTGCTGATTGAACCAAACTAAATAGTTGGAGGATGCAGGCATCGATCCCGCTACCTCTCACATGCTAAGCGAGCACTCTACCATTTGAGCTAATCCCCCTGTGCCTCCAACAAGAAGTATGAAATCTCAATGACCGCACTGCCAAATCCCTCGTCCATAAGAAAGGATACTTTTTAAAAAGTATGCTTGCTTCAGCTGTCTAAAAGTATTTTTCATGGTAGTTCAGTAAAGGTTGAAGTAGTGACTGCAGTAAGCCCAGTGGTGGAAATAGTTGTATTGTTGGGTTAGTATCCAGAGCTACAACAACAATGTGTGCTGATTGAACCAAACTAAATAGTTGGAGGATGCAGGCATCGATCCTGCTACCTCTCGCATGCTGCGAGCACTCTACCATTTGAGCTAATCCCCCTGCACCTCCAACAAGAAGCTGAAATCTCAATGACCGCACTGCCAAATCCCTTCCATAAGAAAGGATCAGTTGATCTTGCTTCAGCTAAAAGTATTTTTCATGGTAGTTCAGTAAAGGTTGAAGTAGTGACTGCAGTAAACCCAGTGGTGGACTTGGGTTTTCCAAAAATGTTGAACCAAACTAAATAGTTGGAGGATGCTCGATCCAGCTCACATGCTAAGCGAGCACTCTACCAAAATCCCCTTCTACTTTTTTCCATAAGAATAAAAAAGTAGTTGCACAGCTGTCCCAGTAAAGGTTGAAGTAGTGACTGCAGTTTACTATTGTTGGGTTAACAAATGAACAGCTAACAAACTAAATCAAAGATACTTTTTAAAAAGTATGCTGTCTCATAAACTACACATAGTGACCAGCTAAGCCAACAATGGGATTGAACCAAACTTTTTGCATTACCCCAAGGACCAATAGCATTTGAGCTAATCCCCTGCACCTCCAACAATTCTCAATGACCGCACTGCCAAATCCCTGGTCCATAAGAAAGGATACTTTTAAAAAGTATGCTTGCTTCAGCTGTCTAAAAGTATTTTTCATGGTAGTTCAGTAAAGGTTGAAGTAGTGACTGCAGTAAGCCCAGTGGTGGAAATAGTTGTATTGTTGGGTTAGTATCCAGAGCTACAACAACAATGTGTGTGATTGAACCAAACTGTTGGAGGATGCATCGATCCATCTATCCAAAGCCTACCATTAGCTAATCCCCCTGACATGAAATCTCAATGACCGCACTGGCCCTCGTCCATCCTTGCTTCAGCTGTCTAAAAGTATTTTTCATGGTAGTAAAAGGTTGAAGTAGTGACTGCAGTAAGCCCATGGTGGAAATAGTTGTATTGTTGGGTTATTTATTGTGCTATTGATAAATAGTTGGAGGATGCACTCGATCCCTTCATTACACACACTCTACAGCAATCAGAATCTCAATGACCGCACTGCCAAATCCCTCGTCCATAAGAAAGGATACTTTTTAAAAAGTATGCTTGCTTCAAAAAGGGTAGTTCAGAAAGGTTGAAGTAGTGACTGCAGTAAGCCCAGTGGTGGAAATAGTTGTATTGTTGGGTTAGTATTGCCAGAGCTAAAGCAAGATGTGCTAATAAGATGAACCAAATGGAGTCTGTAGTTGGAGAGGATTGAGGCAGTAAGATCCCAGTTCACTTCAGATACTTAGCTTGCACTTGAATGTGCTAGAGAACTGTGCTAACATACCAATTATTTTCAATATGTATAAATATAGAGATAGAAATATACCATGTTGACTGTTGGGTTAGTGAGCTACTCAATGTGTGCTGATTGAACCAAACTAAATAGTTTTATCCCTTTCTCACATGAAACTCTAAATGGGGAAATCTCAATGACCGCACTGCCAAATCCCTCGTCCATAAGAAAGTAAAAGTTTTGGTATTTTTCAAAGTATGAAGTTTGCAAAGCTTGGAAATAGTTGTATTGTTGGGTTAGTATCAGCTACTGCCTAAATAGTAGGATATTTTTCATGCTAAGCGATAGTTCAGCTAATCCCCTGCATAGAACTATGAAATCTCAATGACTGAAAGGAAAGGATACTTTTTAAAAAGTTAAAAGTATGGTGTTCAGTAAAGGTTGAAGCTGCAGTAAGCCCAGTGGTGGAAATAGTTGTATTGTTGGGTTAGTATCCAGAGCTACAACAACAATGTGTGCTGATTGAACCAAACTAAATAGTTGGAGGATGCAGGCATCGATCCCGCTACCTCTCATTGCTTTAGCACTCTACCATTTGAGCTAATCCTGTGCGCCTCCAACAAGAAGTATGAAATCTCAATGACCGCACTGCCAAATCCCTCGTCCATAAGAAAGGATACTTTTTAAAGTTTGCTTTGCTGTAAAAGTATCTTGATTAGTTCTATTGTTGCCATTGTCCAGTGGCTGGAAGGAGGTTCAGTGGGTAATGAATGGGGGTGGTGAGTAGCGTGAGGTACCAGAGCTACAACAACAATGTGTGCTGATTGAACCAAACTAAATAGTTGAGGATGCGGGCATCGATCCCGCTACCTCTCGCATGCTAAGCGAGCACTCTACCATTTGAGCTAATCCCCTACTCAAAGAACTATGAAATCTCAATGACCGCACTGCAAATCCCTCGTCCATAAGAAAGGATACTTTTAAAAGTATGCTTGCTTCAGCTGTCTAAAAGTATTTTTCATGGTAGTTCAGTAAAGGTTGAGTAGTGACTGCAGTAAGCCCAGTGGTGGAGTTGTAGTTGGGTTAGTATCCCCTGCAGTGTGTGCATTGAACCCAGTAAATAGTTGTACTGTTGGGTAAAAGAAGTTATCCTAAAGCTAAAACAGCTACAATGTGAAATGGTAGTTCAGTAATTGAACTGCAAACCCAGTGGTGGGAAATAGTTGTATTGAAGTGCAGAACCAAACTAAATAGTATAAAATCATTACTAGCCTAATATATGCTAAGCGAGCACTCTACCATTTGAGCTAATCCCCTGGTAGGTCTAACAAAATCAATATGAAATCTCAATGACCGCACTGCCAAATCCCTTCCATAAGAAAGGATACTTTTTAAAAAGTATGCTTGCCCCAGCTGTCAAAAGTATTTTTATGGTAGTTCAGTAAAGGTTGAAGTTGACTCAATTTGCCCAGTGGTGGAATAACTAATGTCCAAAAGTTTTTCATGGTAGTTCCTGGTGGATTAGTTGTATTGTTGGGTTAGTATCCAGAGCTACAACAACAATGTGTGCTGATTGAACCAAACTAAATAGTTGGAGGATGCAGGCATCGATCCCGCTACCTCTCTAATGCTAAGCAAGCGCTCTACCATTTGAGCTAATCCCCCTGTGCCTCCAACAAGAAGTATGAAATCTCAATGACCGCACTGCCAAATCCCTCGTCCATAAGAAAGGATACTTTTTAAAAAGTATGCTTGCTTCAGCTCTCTAAAAGTATTTTTCATGGTAGTTCAGTAAAGGTTGAAGTAGTGACTGCAGTAAGCCCAGTGGTGGAAATAGTTGTATTGTTGGGTTAGTATCCAGAGCTACAACAACAATGATTGAACCAAACTAAATAGTTGGAGGATGCGGGCATCGATTCTGCTACCTCTCTCATGCTAAGCAAGCGCTCTACCATTTGAGCTAATCCCCCTGTGCCTCCAACAAGAAGTATGAAATCTCAATGACCGCACTGCCAAATCCCTCGTCCATAAGAAAGGATACTTTTTAAAAAGTATGCTTGCTTCAGCTCTCTAAAAGTATTTTTCATGGTAGTTCAGTAAAGGTTGAAGTAGTGACTGCAGTAAGCCCAGTGGTGGAAATAGTTGTATTGTTGGGTTAGTATCCAGAGCTACAACAACAATGTGTGCTGATTGAACCAAACTAAATAGTTGGAGGATGCAGGCATCGATCCCGCTACCTCTCGCATGCTAAGCGAGCACTCTACCATTTGAGCTAATCCCCTGCACCTCCAACAAGAAGTATGAAATCTCAATGACCGCACTGCCAAATCCTTCGTCCATAAGAAAGGATACTTTTTAAAAAGTATGCTTGCTTCAGCTGTCTAAAAGTATTTTTCATGGTAGTTCAGTAAAGGTTGAAGTAGTGACTGCAGTAAGCCCAGTGGTGGAAATAGTTGTATTGTTGGGTTAGTATCCAGAGTTTTGTGCTGATTGAACCAAACTAAATAGTTGATGCAGAAAAACCTGCGAGTCTGAGTTCCCCTGCTGGCTGTCTGTGGAATAACATTAGGATCAGTTGAGCGTGGGGAATGCATGTTAGTCGTCCAAACAAGAATGGTCACTGTTTTCCTGTCTTTTGTCGTGCTTAATGCTCACTGCGTCTCAGTGGAAAGGATCCAAGGCCTTTTTTAAAAAGTATGCTACTGTCTAAAAGCATGGTAGTTCAGTAAAGGTTGAAGTAGTGACAGTAAGCCCAGTGGTGGAAATAGTTGTATTGTTGGGTTAGTATCCAGAGCTACAACAACAATATTGAACCAAACTAAATAGAGGATGCAGGCATCAGCTCCCATGCTACATTTTTGAGCTAACAAAAAAGAACATGAAATCTGACCGCACTGCCAAATCCCTCGTCCATAAGAAAGGATACTTTTTAAAAAGTATGCTTGCTTCAGCTAAAAGTATTTTTCATGGTAGTTCAGTAAAGGTTGAAGTAGTGACTGCAGTAAGCCCAGTGGTGGACATGTTGTATAATCCAGAGCTACAACAACAATGTGTGCTGATTGAACCAAACTTAGTTGGAGGATGCATTCCCGCTACCTCTCAATGCTAAGACCACATAATTTGTCCCTTTAATCCCTTAAAGAAAGGATACTAATAATTCGGCTGGTTTTTTCATGGTAGTTCAGTAAAGGTTGAAGTTTGCCCCAGTGGTGGAAATTCCAGTGTGTTTCTGCTGCTGATTGAACCACAAATAAAGTGCAAAACCTCTCACATGCTAGAGAATGAACCCTGGCACACAGACTAAGATATTTTTAAAAAGTATTATTATTATATTATTATTTAGGACATGTTTAGTAGCAAAAAGAAGGCTGTCCATCATATCGCAAAGTCCATTATGACAGGCTCCTCCTCCCTGTAGGATAATAATAATAAAATGATTTATTCTATATAAGAAAGCACTTTTCAAAAAGTTATGCTTGCTTCACAAAAGTATTTTTCATTAGTTCAGTACAGAATCTCAAAGTAGCTTTAAAAACTCAAATTTTGATCTGGTAGTCCCGCTCAGTTCCAAAGAAGTATGAAATCTTCAGAAATGATAAGAATAAAAAAGATGGAGTGGAGTCTGTAGTTACTGCAGTAGCCCAGTGGTGGAAATAGTTGTATTGTTGGGTTAGTATCCAGAGCTACAACAACAATGTGTGCTGATTGAACCAAACTAAATAGTTGGAGGATGCAGGCATCGATCCCGCTACCTCTCATGCTGCGAGCACTCTACCATTTGAGCTAACCCCTGCACCTCCAACATATGAAATCTCAATGACCGCACTAAATTTCCATAAGAAAGGATACTTTTTAAAAAGTATGTATAAAAGTATTTTTCATGGTAGTTCAGTAAAGGTATGAAGTAGTGACTCCAGTAAGCTCTGGTTTTGTTTGTTGGGTTTATCCAGAGCTAAAGCAATGTGTGCTTTGAAATGGGGGATCCCTCTTAATGGTTCATGAGTAATTTGGTATTGTTCAGCATGTTTAACGAAAGGATTTCCTGCCTAAAAGTACCTTAGATCGCAGGCCGATAATTAGTCAATAGGGCTGACTGGCTAGTTACTAGTATGCAACTAGCCAGATAGCCAAAAGCATTGTTAGCTAGCTAATGTAACCATGAAGAATTGACATCTATCTTACGTATTATTCGTTTTAGGTCATTTTTGTCCTGTTTTAGCCATCTGGCTAGCTAAATTGTTACGATTCACATATCTAGCTAATAAACAAAAGTGAAGTCAATGACCGTTCCCTGTCCATTGTTTTTAAAAAGTATGCTATCTTATTTTTCATGGTAGTTCAGTATTGAAGTTGACCAAGCCCAGTGGTGGAAATAGTTGTATTGTTGAATCCAGAGCTACAACAACAATGTGTTCAAACTGAATGGGGTGGTGAGGCGTGAGGTAATCCCGTACCTCTCAGCTGCGAGCACTTCTAAATGTATTTGTTTTAATTCCCCACTGCACCTCCAACAAAAAACTATGAAATCTCAATGACCGCACTGCCAAATCCCTCGTCCATAAGAAAGGATACTTTTTAAAAAGTATGCTTGCTTCAGCTGTCTAAAAGTATTTTTCATGGTAGTTCAGTAAAGTATAGTTTGGGTGGGAATAGTTGTATTGTTGGGTTAGTATCCAGAGCTACAACAACAAGTGTGCTGATTGAACCAAACTAAATAGTTGGAGGATGCGGGCATCGATCCCGCCCCTCATGCTCAGCCCAGTTGAGCTAATCCCCTGCAAACAAGAAGTTTTGAACTGTCCCTAAATTATCCTATTAAAACACTACATGGGAAATACGTCATAAGAAAGAACTCACAACAATTCAAAGATGCAGAGTATAAAACATTACATAGCCTAATATATTATTAACAGCCACAATAGCGTCGTCTACTGGTTCAGTAAAGGTTGAAGTAGTGACTGCAGTAAGCCCAGTGGTCTATTTTGAATCAAACAACAATGTGTGCTGATTGAACCAAACTAAATAGTTGGAGGATGCTCGCCTGCTACCTCTCATGCACACTCTACCTTTGAGCTAATCCACTGCCTCCAATCAGAAGTATGTGTTTCCCAAATGCAGAAAGGATACTTTTTAAAAAGTTGCTTGCCAGCTGTCTAAAAGTATTTTTCATGGTAGTTCAGTAAAGGTTGAAGTAGTGACTGCAGTAAGCCCAGTGGTGGAAATAGTTGTATTGTTGGGTTAGTATCCAGAGCTACAACAACAATGTGCTGATTGAACCAAACTAAATAGTTGGAGGATGCAGGCATCGATCCCGCTACCTCTCGCATGCTAAGCAAGCACTCTACCATTTGAGCTAATCCCCTGTGCCTCCAACAAGAAGTATGAAATCTCAATGACCGCACTGCCAAATCCCTCGTCCATAAGAAAGGATACTTTTTAAAAGTATGCTTGCTTCAGCTGTCTAAAAGTATTTTTCATGGTAGTTCAGTAAAGGTTGAAGTAGTGACTGCAGTAAGCCCAGTGGTGGAAATAGTTGTATTGTTGGGTTAGTATCCAGAGCTACAACAACAATGTGTGCTGATTGAACCAAACTAAATAGTTGGAGGATGCGGGCATCGATCCCGCTACCTCTCGCATGCTAAGCGAGCACTCTACCATTTGAGCTAATCCCCCTGTGCCTCCAACAAGAAGTATGAAATCTCAATGACCGCACTGCCAAATCCCTCGTCCATAAGAAAGGATACTTTTTAAAAAGTATGCTTGCTTCAGCTGTCTAAAAGTATTTTTCATGGTAGTTCAGTAAAGGTTGAAGTAGTGACTGCAGTAAGCCCAGTGGTGGAAATAGTTGTATTGTTGGGTTAGTATCCAGAGCTACAACAACAATGTGTGCTGATTGAACCAAACTAAATAGTTGGAGGATGCGGGCATCGATCCCGCTACCTCTCGCATGCTAAGCGAGCACTCTACCATTTGAGCTAATCCCCCTGCTACTCCAACAAGAAGTATGAAATCTCAATGACCGCACTGCCAAATCCCTCGTCCATAAGAAAGGATACTTTTTTTTAAAGTATGCTTGCTTCAGCTGTCTAAAAGTATTTTTCATGGTAGTTCAGTAAAGGTTGAAGTAGTGACTGCAGTAAGCCCAGTGGTGGAAATAGTTGTATTGTTGGGTTAGTATCCAGAGCTACAACAACAATGTGTGCTGATTGAACCAAACTAAATAGTTGGAGGATGCGGGCATCGATCCCGCTACCTCTCGCATGCTAAGCGAGCACTCTACCATTTGAGCTAATCCCCTGTGCCTCCAACAAGAAGTATGAAATCTCAATGACCGCACTGCCAAATCCCTCGTCCATAAGAAAGGATACTTTTTAAAAAGTATGCTTGCTTCAGCTGTCTAAAATATTTTTCATGGTAGTTCAGTAAAGGTTGAAGTAGTGACTGCAGTAAGCCCAGTGGTGGAAATAGTTGTATTGTTGGGTTAGTTAGTTGGAGGATGCAGGCCCCCGTATGATAGCAGAAAAACCTGCGAGTCTGGAGTTCCCCCTGCTGGCTGTCTGTGACCGAATAACATTAGGATCAGTTGATCGTGGGGAAATGCATGTTAGTCGTCCGGTTGAAACATGGTCACTGTTTTCCTGTCTTTTGTCGTGCTTATGCTCACTGCTGTCTCAGTGGATCGCTCCAAGGCCTTTCTACTGTAAGCAGAGGAGAGGACAGCCTTCCAGTAGAATAAATAAGAGTCACAGCTCCCAACATTTACTAACAAATGAACAGCTACTAAATCAAAGATCTGTCTCATAAACTACACATGTGCCTACATGTGATAACCAAAGGGCATTTTTGCATTACCCCAAGCGACCACATAATTTGTCCCAGCTTTAATTTAAGTAATAATTCGGTGGTTTGTTGTTGTTGGATTTATCCAGAGCTAAACCAATGTGTTTCTGCTTGCCAAACAAAGTCAAAAGAGAGAATGAACTGGCACACAGACTAAGATATTAGGACATGTTTAGTAGCAAAAGAAGGCTGTCCATCATATCGCAAAGCCATTATGACAAGGGCTCCTCCTCCCCTGTAGGATAATAATAATAATGATTTATTCTATATAGCACTTTTCATTACACACATTACACACAGAATCTCAAAGTAGCTTTAAAAACTCAAATAAACTCAAGGTGATCTGGTACATACTTGGCCGATGGCTTCCAAAGCTTCAGATGATAATAATAAGATGGAAGTAGTGATGGAGTCTGTAGTTAGAGAGGAGTTGAGGAACAGTAAGACAGTTCACTTCAGATACCATTAGCTTGCACTTGTATGTGTAGAGAACTGTGCAACATACCAATTATTTTCAATATGTATAAATATAGAGATCAGAAATATATGTATGACTCCTGCTCTTTTTTGTTTTACCTTTTAATAAAGCACTTAAATGGGGATCCCTCTTAATGGTTCATGAGTAATTTGGTATTGTTCAGCATGTTTAACGTTACCTGCCTAAGTACCTTAGATCGCAAGCCCATAATTAGTCAATAGGGCTGACTGGCAAGTTACTAGTACTGTTAACTAGCCAGATAGCCACAAAGCATTGTTAGCTAGCTAATGTTACCATGAAGAATTGATCTTACGTATTATTCGTTTTAGGTCATTTTTGTCCTGTTTAGCCATCTGGCTAGTTCTAAATTGTTACGATTCACATATCTAGCTGATAATTGTGAAGTCAAACGTTTGCTTTGTGTATATCTTGATTCGTCTATTGTTGCCATTGTCCTGGCTGGAAGAAAGGAGTTCAGTGAATGGGGTGGTGAAGTAGTGAGCAGTAAGCCAGTGGGGGAGTGTATTGTGCTTCTTAAATGTATTGTTTATGCATTCTCCTCACTCGCGTCCACACAAAAACGTACTCAAGAGAACGGAAAGTGGAGAATACAATCATGGTAGTTCATGAGTGTGGAGCATGGTAGTATGTTTGGAAAAACACCCCTAGAGTTTGAGAGCTACAAGCCCCCACTCACCGAGTAATTTTTGAACTGTCCCTAAATTATCCTATTAAAACACTACATGGGAAATACGTCATGAACTCACAACAATTCAAAGTGCAGAGTATAAAACATTACATAGCCTAATATATTATTAACAAGCCACAATAGCGTCGTCTAATGGTAGGTCTATTTTGAATCAATATTTAAACTCATCGACCACACTCTACCTTCCACTGGTGTTTCCCAAATGCCCTGTCCTCAAAAGGTTGCCCAATGACCGCAACACACATTCCATACATTTTAGAGCCAGACAAGCACACTTGATTCAATTTGTTAACTAATCCTTCAATTAGTTAAATCAGTATCCAGAGCTACAACAACGTGTGCTGATTGAACCAAACTAAATACTTGGAGGATGCAGGCATTGATCCCGCTACCTCTCGCATGCTAAGCAAGCGCTCTTTACCATTTAAGATAATCCCCCTGTGCCTCCAACAAGAAGTATGAAATCTCAATGACCGCACTGCCAAATCCCTCGTGTTGATAAAAGGATATTAGAAGGTTGAGCCGGTTAAGGATCGATTCAGACAAGGTGTTAAATTGTACGACAAGCGACAGTTTATTCAGAGTGAGAATATCTGGTACACGTAAATACGGCTCTCCCATTCGCTCGCACAGAACAGCAGGAAAAGAGAAAGAGTGAACCGTTACAATACAATTTATACAAAACAGAAAGTAGGTTGATTCTGGAAGTTCGATTCTTCGGATTGGTTCACGCTGGAGGTAGTCTTCTTGCATTGGCTCAGCTGGGCCGTCCGTCACTCTAGAATCCCGCCGTCACACAATGTTCAGCTAAAGGGGAAATTTGGTGTGTGCGCTGGCCTAGCAGTTATGTTTGTGTGTGCGTGAGTTATCCTGTAGGGGGCCCCACATCCTTTACTGTGAGAATATGTTGCTATGTGTTGTCTCAGCCATAACAATGCAATAGCAGTATGCTGGTCATTTACATAAGAAATAGCACTTCCTAACAAATCCCTCTCTTCACGTCTCCCCAGAGACGTGACACCACCTAACTAGATCCAGACATACAAAAACTTCTCCCTAAGGGACTATGAAATAAGGCACGGTATTAAACAAAAATAGATATATATGTATTACCATCATGTTCTCCATTCAATCCCACTATGTACTAAGTTGGCTACCAGCCACCTAGGAACTTACAACCCTCATTCAACAGAGCAGAGAACAACAGCTCAAATAAAAGTAAAAATGATTGTCCACATATTCCAACTTAGTAAAAATGATTGTCCACATATTCCAACTTTTTCCAGCGGGAAAATGTTGCGATTCCCTCTCTTCACATCTCCAAAGAGGTGTGACATAAACTAGGCCAGCCATGCGGAAAGATCCACATGCATAACACATACATACATCCATACAAGGCCACAGCAGATATAATGTAAACTTAATAGGCACTCTCCGCCTCATCCTCGAATTCAAGTAAGTCTTTAGGAAGCAGAGGAAACATCTGGGAGGGGGAGGAAGGGTCAATAGCTTTAGAGATAACCCTAGTGGTAAGGGAACGGATACATGGAATGCAACAGCATCCACAGAGAACTAAAATGGCAGCGAACACCGAAATGGAGACCAAAATGGAGGAAACCAGGGTTTTATATTTACCAAACGCACTCATCCAGGAGTCCCACATCGAGGTATCTATCCCAGAATGAGATTTCATTTTACCATTAAGCGTCCGCAGACCCTCCAACGCGACCGTCAAACTACCATCCGAGGCTGTGTTATTAGGGATGAAAGTACAACACTGGTCCCCAAACATAGAACAAACTCCGCCCTTCTCAGAGAGTAACATATCAATGGCAATACGATTTTGGAAAGCCATCAGGCTGGTTGCAGCCAGTTGGCCGTGTACCGCTTCAAAACCCTGCTGAGTCCAGTTGCCTAGTCTTTGGACGTTGTAATGTATATAGTTAATACGATCAACATTTTTGTTAATTGTGCACCACCAACAGATGGATGATTCAAACCCTGCAGCTACCTGATCTATTAGCTTATACTCATCAGGCACTCCCCTAGGGACTCCGATAGCGTCTATGTAGGAGGGGTCTCCACTAGATGGGGTGGTGGCTCGCCTGGACCGTCCCTATATCCGGGATTTACTCCTGAATCCGCAGAACGAGGTCCTCGACTCCTATAGGGTAAATAGAAACAGGCAACAAAAGAGTAACAAGTGCACAGCGTCCAGTACTGTTGGAGGGTAACTTATCAAACAAGACCGCACTACCGCACCACCACCACACATCTGCTCTGGATATTGGCCTGAAACTCCCCTTAATATTAACTGTATCCAGACACCAATCCGCAGGAATCCATCCCACCTCGGTTCCTCCTCCCGTCACATTGACACAGGTAAAATTTGCCCTTGCAACCGGTTAGAAAATACTGGGTTCCTAGTGGTGAATTCAGTAACCGGATAAACATCATCCCAGGCAGCACAATTATCCCTGGGGTTATCTGTAGTCATAAGAGGGATCAGACATGCTAGAGTCACTACTGCTGGGACAATGCGGAGCAATGGACGAGCTCCCATGCACACTACACAACTCTGCCTCGTGGTATTTGCAGCTTCCTCGGTCAATAATAGCCAATTATTGGAAAAACCTGAGACTCCTGTAGCTGTTAAAATTACATCATCCGGACTTTTAAGCCTGGATTTTGTCTCCACCGAGCCAAACAGTGGGGATATCGGGGCCCTTTTCTGGGTGCGGTCATGTCATTCCTTACTGTAACCGAATTTGGCTTAGGATTATTAGTCACACAAATTCGCCACAGCCAATAGCAGAACCCAGAATCCGTAGGGGCCAGTATGAAATCATAACACCCTAAAGACTGTCCTCCTGGCCTAACGGTAAGTTTCAGTCCCGTATTTGTCTCAGTTAAAGTCAGTCGCTTCCGCCATTTCACTGCCTCCTCGTTTGTTGTCCAGTCTTCCCACCCATCACCTGTCTCCCCCACCAAATTCTTCCAAGACCAATCGTCAACTTTCCCTAATGTCATATACCAGACATGACCGCTAAACCAGAGTGGATCGGGCCCCACCTGTTCCCTCCCCTTTGCCTAGAGTGCCCTAAAATCCCCAAGGGATGTCAATGATATTAGTTGCGGTTGCGGGGACGCAACGGTCGTGCTCTGTATGTCGTTGGCCATACAATCAGTGTCAGGGGTAGTGGAAAACCTCTTGTGCAAATGATTAATCAGTCCTACATGTGGCATGGATGTGGTCATGTTGGATGACCCATTAGAGGGTCCTATACCTGCGTGTGATATAGGTGTACGATGCTCTAATACCCACAGGAGAATCCCCACGGAGACTCCTGTCACTACAATAAAAATAACAAACTCGGGGCCCGATCTCCCCAAACTCGTCCAGAGATAGCCCCTGTCTCTGGATGACCGGTTAGTTGGAGTGCTGGGGAGTCGCTCCCACATCCTCACCAACTAAGGGTTCTGTGGTTGGAATCAAATTTAGGTCGCTCAAATCGACCCTGACTTCAGTCAGTGTTCTGGAAGGAGTCGGAGCTGGGGTACAATGAGTCAAGTGGTGCCAAGGTGCGCCCGATTTACCTTTGACCTGGACTGAGTGTGAAGTAACCTCCTTCACTTCGTGCGGTCCAGTCCACCTGGGATCCGCCCACTTTCTTTTGTGGACCTTGATCCTTACCCAATCGCCAACCTTTATCCTTGGTTCCTCCGGATCTCCCGTCAGCTCCCCACATGGACTTTGTGTATCTGTTTGGATAGAGCTGCAGACAGTTCCGTCAATTTTCTTACATAATCAGGCATACCTATCTGGTGTACATCAAGAGGGGGCATATGACCTCCCTCTCTTGGTGGACCTGGCATTACTCTCCCTGTCATTATTTCGTGGGGTGAGAGATGAGTCCCTGCCCCAGGTGATGACCTCATGGCCATCAATGCTAGTGGCAGGGCCTCCACCCATGTCAGTTTTGTACCTGCACATACTTTTGCTATCTTATTCTTCAGAGATTGGTTGCAGCGCTCCACGAGGCCCTGGGCCTGCGGCTTATACACGGAACCAAACTTGTGTATAATGCCGAACCTCTCCTCCACCTGTCTCAGGTGTTTGTTTGCGAAATGGGACCCATTGTCGCTTCGAATTTGCCTAGGGACCCCATATCTAGGTATTAGTTCTGACTGCAGCCACTTAATGACTGTCTTCCCATCCTCCTTAGCTGTTGGAATTGCTTCTACCCATCTAGAGAATCTATCTACCATCACTAGCAAATATCTCTTCCCGTACTTTACATTGTCCTCTCCCATGTCGGTATAGTCTATACTAATGTCTTGAAACATGCGTTTGGCACCGGGTAGGCTCCCATTGGGGTTTGGTAAGGTTTCTTTGAATTGTAGCTCCCACATATGTTGCACTCGTCACAGAATAAATCTGTCATGTCCTTCATGTGGGGTGCCACCATATGTATGAAACCTTCTGTAGAGTTCTGAGTTTCCCTTCGTGGGTGGGTCCGTGGGCTTCCCTTATCAGTTCTGGACAGAGATTTGCCGGAGCCACCAGTCGACCATCATGGCATCTCCACATTCCGTCTGGTCCTTTAGAGCCTCCCTTCTGTGTCCAAACTGAATGTTCGTAAGGGCCTGCCTCTTCCTGTAGTTCCAGTATGTGTTGGTTTGTCAATTCAGTCCTTGCTGGTTCTATTCTAAGCACCATCTGTCGGGGACTGTAGCCTCCTGCGGCCTTGGCTGCCAAGTCTGCGGCATCATTTCCTTGATTGATTCTGTTGATCAGTTTTTGGTGGCCTCGGCATTTCATTATGGCCACTGTCTTTGGTAATGATACGGCATGTATCAGACGTTCCATCTGGGCTCTGTGCTTGATGGGTAGGTTACCTGTGGTGGTGAAGTTTCGCCTAACCCATTGTGGTCCGTCTATGTGCACAGCTCCGTGTGCGTATGCCGAGTCCGTGTAAATATTTACAGTCTTTCCTTCTGCTCTTTCTAGGGCTTGAGTCAAACCCACAATTTCCGCAAATTGTGCCGATGCTGGCTGGGGGATAATTCCTGACTCCAGCGTGACATGTGTTTTGTCATGCAACTGCTGTACTACCGCATAGGCAGCTACGTTCCCTGTGTCTCCCTTGTAGCAACATCCGTCTGTGTATAGCCATAGGTCTGGTGATGTCAATGGTTCATTTTCTAGGTCTGGTCTCAGTTTGAGCTCTTGTGCTGCCCTCTCTTCGCAGGAGTGTGCTAGGCCCTCTTCGGCGGTGAGTGCATCTGCCATGTTCTTGTCGGTGTTCACAAAAGTGATATGCGACTGAGTGCATTTGTTCTGGATTTTGTTTTTTCTGTCCGCACTGAAGGTAAATTCTTTGCTGATGAGGTATGCTGCCACCCCGTGGTGGGTATGTATTTGCATCTTGTGGCACATTACCAGATGGGCTGTCTTCTCAATCGCCTTTGCTACCGCCGCAACGTATCTGGAACAGGCGGTCTGGCCGGTTTCAATATGGTCAAGTTTTGAAGAGTGGTACATGAGTACTCTTCTCTCCCCCTCATGTTTCTGAAAAAGGACGGCGGATGCAAAGCCTTCCTTTTCAGAAACATCCAGGTGAAATGTTTTACCGTAGTCTGGTGCCGTGAGAGCAGCAGCCACAGACAGGTCAGTTTTAAGGAGCCCAAACGCCGTTGAAGCTTCAGGAGTCCATGTAAGTGGGGCCTGTAGGTTTCTTGGGCCAGCTTCTCGAACAATTTCTCTCAGGGGTTCAGTTCTTTCAGTATAGTCTGGGATGTGAGTGCGGCTGTATCCCGTCAACCCCAGGAAAGAGAGCATTCCTGAAACAGTACTGGGCCTGGGATGATGTAGGATTGAGTCTCGGTGTGATTTGGAGAGGCCTGCTCCCTCGCTTGAGATTTCCCTTCCCAGGAACAGAACGGTTCGTCTACATGATTGGACTTTTGACCTCTTGACTTTGTATCCTTTTACTGCCAGAAAATCTAGTAAGGTTTTGGTCATCTCCAGACAAAGGTCTGAGTTGGGAGCCCCCAGCAACAGATCGTCTACATATTGTATGAGTATTACTCCTTCCGGGATTTTCAGTTCTGCCAGGTGTGTCTTCAGGATATAATTGAAGATTCCAGGGGAAGAAGTGTAGCCTTGAGGAAGTACGGAATAAGTAAATTGCTGATTCTCGTAGGTAAAGGCAAACAGCGGCTGGGAGGCCTCATCCAGTGGGATGCTGAAAAAAGCATTTGCCAAGTCCACCACGGTGAAATACCGATGCTTGGGTGACAGGTTGCTCAGAGTAATGTGTGGGTCGGGAACAGGGAGATCAATGGGTGTGGTAACTTCATTCACAGCCCGGAAATCCTGTACCATCCGGTATGTTTCTCCTCCTGCCTTCAAAACCGGAAGTATGGGGTGTTCCAGGGTGACAGAGTCCTGTATATGCATCCAGCTCCCAGGAGGCCTTCAATAGTGGGTCTGATCCCCTCCGTCTGTTCATGCTTCAGTCGATATTGGGTTCGAAATATTGGTACTTGTGCTGGATTAGTTAGGGTAATGCGCACTGGTTGGACCTGTATCTTTCCCACGTCAAATGGTGTGGTTGTCCATATTTCCTTGTCAATGGAATTCAAGACAGCAGGGGAGGAAGGGTGATCAGAATATGGTTTTCCGTGGTGCCTGGGGAGAGTGAGGCTCAGGCTGGCACCGCTCTTCAGTGTCCACCATAGTCAGCCGCCACATCTCTTCGGTGGTCGCCTTCAACAGGCCTGGTGTACTAGTCGCTTCCCAAGTGAGTTTGAGGCCCTTTTTATCATTGGACCCAGACTTGAGCCTCATGTCCATTTCCCACTGCGAGGGTCACGTGAGGAGAAGAGTCTGGTCCCAGTTGATACCAAGGTTTAATATGTTGTGGGAGTATGACTGGGGCTGCCACCCCCTCAGGGCCGCACACAATGGTGAGACACCGTATAGCTGGGGTAAGATGCATCATGTTTTCATCCCAATCTTGTGTATGGTGTGTCTTCATCGTCCGTGACATTGAGTGTGCAGTGTAATTCTGCCTGTGGTGTCTTGTAGGGATGAAAGGTGTATATTAGCTTCCTCCATTGGTTGAATTGAAATTGGATGGCAGGAGTTCCAGGTCCAGATGGCAGGCATTTGAACCAGTAAACCTCCTGTGTGGTGGATAAAGCAGGTGCGGGCAGAATTGGGAGCATCAGGATTCGGGCCCTTGGCGGTGTATCGAGCGAAACCTCCACGCCTGATTCAGTTAGGTAAATTGCGCATCCCAATTTGCAGAGCAGGTCTCGACCTAGTAGGTTAATTGGGCAATTTGGACAATATAGGAATTGGTGTTTTAAACTGGAAGGCCCCACTGAAATAATAGTGGAGTAGTTTTGTATTGTTCTTCAGGATTTCCTGAAACCCCACCACCTTTACCTTGTCTGAAGAGAGGGGTTGATGAGAATTGATGGCGGAATATGTGCATCCTGTGTCCACAAGGAACCTGTGAGTGACTCCTTGTATATCACACGTGATGGTGGGTTCTGTGTGGACGGGGAATCGTTGGCCATCGAACCCGACTGGTGGTGGTGGGCAGCTTCATTCCCATGGGGTTGCCCCTCTGACATCCCCTGGAAGGTGGGGCCGTAGGAGCGCTGGGTTGTAGGCTGGTTGATATTCCTGGGCGGGGCTGGTGGATATCCCTGGGCTGGGTACCATGGGGCCCCTCTTCCCCGTTGTCCACCTCTCCTCCCTCTGTTAGCCAAATATGACAGGCGCTGCTGTGAGGGGGAGCGGAGCAGTCTCTGGCGTAATGGCCTTCGTGTTTACAGTTGTAGCAATGAGAGGGTCTTGAGTCGGCCCCCATGTTGGTCCCGGGGGTTGATGAACCTTGGCTGAGCATAACCCCCATATCTGTAGTTGGCTCCTGGAGTTGGAGGGGCGGTGTACACGACCCGGTGCCTGTGCGGGGTTGGTGGGGCTGGAGCGGCCACCAACATCTGATTTATGGTCTGGGATACAATCGTAGCTATATCCGTGGGGTCTTCCACCACCATTTGCTTTTTGGTTTCGCGATCTTTTGGGCTTCATTTAATTGTAGTTTGAGCAACTGGAGTTGCAGCGATTGTACTTGTGAATCAGCCGTGCCTTTGTCTTTATTGTATTGAGAGATGTGATGGTGTACATGGGAGTTGAATTGAGCAGTGGGCAAGGCCATCAGCCCCACTGTGGCCCTAAGCTTGTTTTTCACCTCTGTCGGTGTCCCATTCACCACCATTTCCTTCCACATGCTGAGAGTGGTACCGCTCTGGTCATGGGGTTCAATATGCACTGATCTCCAGGTTGTCTTTGCCCTGTCCAGGTATCGAGCTGCCTGCTCCCCGTCTTCCATAGTGAACGAGGTAAGGGTGTCATAGTTTTTCTCGGTGGGATATGCCCTTCTCAGCTCATCCCACAGTGCTCCCCTATATTTTCAGGTTCTGTTGAAGCCCCATGGGATCCCAGTCCTGCTGTGTTTATTATGGCCTTCATGGTCGTGTAGTCGGTTGACCTAGCCAGTAAGGCTTTCATGTCCCCCAGGGCAAGCCGGACCCCGGAAGTTAAGGATTGAAGCTGAAGCAGCCAGGCTGAGGCCCCCCATGTAAGCTCGGGAGCTGTTCCATCAGGGCCGTTAAATCTTGCATCTTCCAGGCAACGTATTCCTCTCGGTTAGATGTTTCATCCATCCTGAGTGGCATCTGATACAGCTCCTGTCGTCTTTTCGCTTCTTCTTCCCCTTTTCTCCTTTGTCTATCTATGATGCGCTGCGACTGTCTTGCTGCCGTATGAGCGGGGTTGATTTTCCCTTAAAAATCCCTTGTAACAGGACTACTTCACCCGTTTCTGCTGTAACCTCTTCCAAGAGTTTAAGTTGGGTTTTCGCCTCCCATACATCTGCAGACATGGGGGGAACGTCTTCCTCTGTCTCCTCGTGTAGTTCCATATCATCTTCCCCCTGTTCTTCCAGTTCGCTGAAAGACATTCGATTTTCGTCTGGTATACTGCCATTTGTAAAATATTCCGCTACGAATGTCGCTCCTTGGTTCCCCTTTATGTTCACTGTATACACTGGATGTGCGGGAGATGGGGTATCCCTCCCCTTTGACTTCAAGCTGCTCCCGTTGCCCCCTGCTCCATCTGTGAATGGATTCCTTGTGTGGCCACTGAGGTGGAACTGTTCTTGCATAGATCGAGGGCATGCAGGTCAGATGACCCTGGTGTGCACCCTTGTGCACCCCTGGTGTAGAGTAACTCTGTGGGCCAGGTTCTAATAATTCACACGCCAGGTGGCCCCCTTTAATCAACGTATCCCCTTTTAGTACTCCTTCTTTTACAAGGAACACAGGGGCCTGTGTTGACGCGGGCCCAGCCCTTCTCTTCTCTTCTTTATAAGGTGGAGGCATATTTGACAGGACTGGGTAAAGGGGTTGGGTTGCTGAGGGCTCAGATGTTGATGGAGCAGAGGGGAATGGATTTGGCGCCATCTCCTGGTGGTAGCTCGTCTGTTCATCTGCCCCTTGTGAGGGAGTGGCCACCCCCATCATTTCAGGATTTTTATTCAGTTGTGCTTTCTGCGCTTCTTCTATGGCCCAAGTTCCTATCTTTAGTTCCTCTTCTGCTCTCTCTCTCAGTTTGGTCCCTTGGTTCCTGAATACATGGGCTTTGTTTCTTCCTATTTCCTTGTCTGTAGCTTCCTGCAACATCTCCCTTAACCCACATTCCATTGTTTTCAACTGGACCCCGGTTGGCAGTCCCCCTCCTAGGTAACCTGCTTGTGTCCATCTTAACTTTACTCCCTCCCAGACTTTCTTTATATCCTTCCACTGTCCCTTTCCCCCTGATCTATATTCCATTTTTTTATCTAGGAACTCATTAAACTTCAGCTTTGGAGTATTGGGGGGTCGCCATTGTGAATTTTTAATCGTAATTCAATTTAATTCAATCGGAAATTAATCGTAACTTAATCGGAATTTTACTAGACTACTTGAATATAATTAGAATATACTTAGCCCGTCGTCAGTTAATAACAACGATGTATTCGAGGAGACACTATTACTCACACTCTGCCTTATCTCAGAGCTTCTCCTTTGTATATTCAGTTCGAGAAAAACGATTGGGTTGGTATAGCTTTCGTGGAGCGCGCAACCAAGGGATCTATTCGACTATATAGTCGCAATATTAAATGTTATATTCAGATCTTATTTCAATTATACATCAGTCATTTTGTTCCTGATTATACATTTTGCACAGAAGTTATAGATACATACAACATGGAAGTTTACATACAACACAGAATTTTCGGACAACATAAACGTTTACATACAACATAGAATTTTTCGGACAACATAAAAGTTTACATACAACATATAAGTTTCGGATTTACCCAACAACCCTTCTTGAGTTCTCTCTCTCTCTCTCTGTCTCTCAAACCATCAACAATCTTAATGGAGACGATTACAACCACATTACATTTTAATATGAACAGTTACAAATACGTTATCTCCCTGACCCCTATCAGCTTATTTTGGACCTATTTATCAGACTGGACTTCGACCGAGTCGCGGGCTCCGCGCCAGGTTTAATGAATAGTAGTTAGCTATCCCCTTACTGATATCAATCCTAATCTATATCGTGCTGACCCCTATCAGGATTAATACAAATGTCCGACCCTATCAGTGGATTTCATCAGACTGGACTTCGACCGAGTCGCGGACAAAATTACAATTTTTCCCCTCGGCGCCAGGTTTAATGAATAGTGATTAGCTATTCCCTTACTGATTCCCTGACCCCTATCGGAACTAAACCAGGCCTCAAAAGTGATCCCTCATCATTGAAAGCTATCAGACTGTGCTGACCGGGTCACGGGACAAAATTACAATTTATCCCCTCGGCGCCAGATTTAATGAATAGTAATTAGCTATCCCTTACTGATATCTCATCAATGATTTAATCACCCGGCCGTCGCGGTTTGTACCACATATGTTCACTTCACTGTACTTTCAACTTGTCAGCAAATTATAAATTTACACAGAATTCATACTTACTCGGAAATACTGATCAAAATTTAGACAGACTATACGACAATATGCAAAGTTTGATTTAACGGTTTTGCTTACCTTGTTTATGGTGCACCTCAGTTTCCCGAGTTGAGCAGAATGTTGTCCTCCCAATTTCTTTCACCTGTCTTCCTACAACCGTCCTTCCGTCCTCTCCTTCTCACCCAAATCAACTCACTTCGACCGGACCGTTATTAAACCATCCTCTGCTACCAAGTTCTGTTGATAAAAGGATATTAGAAGGTTGAGCCGGTTAAGGATCGATTCAGACAAGGTGTTAAATTTGTACGACAAGCGACAGTTTATTCAGAGTGAGAATATCTGGTACACGTAAATACGCTCTCCCATTCGCTCGCACAGAACAGCAGGAAAAGAAAGAGTGAACCGTTACAATACAATTTATACAAAACAGAAAGTAGGTTGATTCTGGAAGTTCGATTCTTCGGATTGGTTCACGCTGGAGGTAGTCTTCTTGCATTGGCTCAGCTGGGCCGTCCGTCCTCTAGAATCCGCCGTCACACAATGTTCAGCTAAAGGGGAAATTTGGTGTGTGCGCTGGCCTAGCAGTTATGTTTGTGTGTGCGTGAGTTATCCTGTAGGGGCCCACATCCTTTACTGTGAGAATATGTTGCTATGTGTTGTCTCAGCCATAACAATGCAATAGCAGTATGCTGGTCATTTACATAAAAATAGCACTTCCTAACACTCGTCCATAAGAAAGGATACTTTTTAAAAAGTATGCTTGCTTCAGCTGTCTAAAAGTATTTTCATGGTAAGTTCAGTAAAGGTTGAAGTAGTGACTGCAGTAAGCCCAGTGGTGGAAATAGTTGTATTGTTGGGTTAGTATCCAGAGCTACAACAA